>NC_086327.1:950787-1020787 GCF_036172605.1 Pelobates fuscus | reverse complement strand
GAATGCAGAGTGTGTGTGTATATAATGAATGCTGTGTGTGTGTGTTTTTGTAAAGTGTGTATATAATGAATAAACAGGGCTATACATAGGACACAAGGTCTCACATTTAGGCTGGAAGAAAGGAGATTTCATCTAAGGCAAAGAAAAGGTTTTTTTACAGTAAGAGCAATAAGGATATGGAATTCTCTGCCTGAAGAGGTGGTTTTGTCAGAGTCCATACAGATGTTTAAACAGCAATTGGATAAATACTTCCAAAAACATAACATACAGGGATATAATTTCTAATTAGTGGGGTAATAGCTGCTTGATCCAAGGAGACATCTGACTGCTATTTTGGGGACAAGAAGGAATTTTTTCCTAGTTTGTTGCAAAATTGGATGTGCTTCAGACTGGGTTTTTTTGCCTTCTTTTGTATCAACAGCAAAAGCATATGTGAGGAAGGCTGAACTTGATGGACGCAAGTCTCTTTTCAGCTATGTAACTATGTATTCCTAACGCTATAGAGTCCTAGTCATCTTTTAGGTCATTAGGGCCCCGTTCTGCGGCGAATAAATGGTTAACCATTTATTTGTTTACCTTAATCCAGTGCCGGGCAGCCTCGGCACTCGTGACCTCTCCTCCATCGATGTCCGCTCCCGAGTGGAGCCAACTGTGCATGCGCAGCCAGGTGCGCGCACTCGCACCTTTAAACCCGCCCATAGGAAAGCATTACTCAATGCTTTACTATGGGAATCTTTTTTGATGCTGGACTCCATCAAATAAGTGTGATTTACTCTGTGTAAATCGCGGAAGTGGCTGTCAGGGAGACAGCCACTAGAGGCTGGATTAACCCTGCAGTGTAAACATAGTAGTTTCTCTGAAATTGCTATGTTTTCAGCTGCAGAGTTAAAATTATGGGGACCTGGCACCCAGACCCCTTCATTGAGCTGAAGGATTCTGGGTGCCTATAGCGGTCCTTTAATTTAGCAGGAACCATGTCACTTGTTCATTTAGCGGAAGCGTGCGTGATAAGCCTGTGGCTCATTACAAGATTTACCACACTTTGCGTAAATCCTCAGGCCTGGCACACACCACATTCATAAAAGGATGCCCTCTTACATTCTTGATTTTTATTGTTTGACCACTTCAAACTGCTCGTGGATATTGCCCACCTTGGCGTTTTAGAGCGCTCAAGAGTTGCTAGGTCTTGTGCCTACCTGATTTTACATTGCTTTGAACTTACACGAAGTTAAAGGGACAAACTGTCAATCTGTATCCTGCTTATCTGTGCAACAATGATAGAAAATATGCACATAATTAGCAGATAAAAGTTGTATTACCATCCCTCTGTGCCACACTAAATTGCAGTTTTTTTTCTATTTCAAACCGTTTCTCATGGTTATTTACTTTGGGCGTAATGTACATTAAAGATTTTGGGACGTGTGGTGACCCCCTGATGCCTGGCACTCAGTTTACCTCCACCAAACTAATGCTTTTCTATGAATGACACAGAAAACATCATTTTTTTTTTCATTTTATTGTATTAATATTGTAACATTGTTACATTCTACACTTATTGTACTACTTGTTACTATCGATATGTACAATTATTTTAATGTGTAAAATTAAATAAAAATATATGGATAGAAAGCATCTGTGAATACTTTCCAAGTTTTATGTAGACACAAGGACTTTTTCACTTTTACCAGAAATGTTAAGTAGATCAACTTATTCCGTATTTATTGGAAAGGTCTGAACATTTCACCTGTGCGGGTCTGGGTTTTGGCATAACTGGTGCCATATTGTATATCATTTCTTATCTGGAGTTGGAGATGTGAATGCACTATGTATGGATGGCGTATCCCGGTTATGGTCCTGTAACCGTCCAGTGGGGTGCTGCACAGTTACACACCACGTGCTGAGCCTGCTTTTGATCTGAAGGCACTTTTCACATGTCTGTTTAGGATGGCACAGTGCCAGTGGAAAATGTCTGCTTGGTTGTTGGGTGTAGGGGATTGGTAACTGCACTGCGTTATTTATATCTGCATGTTCCTGGAAGGAGCTTTGGCTTTGAAAGGGGTATTTTTGGAGCGCCTCTACTGCTCTGGTTTCTCTCTTTGTTTGGGCATAATCATTCACTGCATCATATATAACCTAGCAACATGCATCACCGCGGAGGGGCTCCCAGGATTGGCTGCAAGTAGCATTTGTGCTAGCCAATGGGGAGCCTGTTGCCATAGCACAGGAAATGTTAGAGGTTAGTCTGCAGAGGCATGCACGGGGAATCTGTGCTACTTACAAAGACTGATAACACTTAAAGCAGCAAAAAGAATGTGATCTTGTTATAAACTAACTGAGCTGCAGCATACAGTGACAACGAGCCCCGTCCGGGCCCTTCATAGCCACACGCTGCGAATGGCTGGAAGAAGAAATCCAGGTGAAGCCTTGCATTAACCCTGTCAGTGCCAGAAAACACCTAGGCTTGGCAGTGGTTATAGTAATACACGATACCTACTCCAGTGTTAGTCACACAGTCAACCAAAATCCCATTGACCCTTCCTATTCTGTTTAGTTTTGGGGGCTATGAGAAATCTGTTCTAAACAAACCTCCCTAGGCTGAGATTTCTTGAAATGGTTAATACGGTTTTCTGGTAGTGATGAATGAATTGCAAAGCTGCTTCCCTTTACAATGATCCATTTGTACAATACGGCTTTGGCTGCTCTGGACATTGTTTGCGTCTTGGGTTTTGCAGATTTCTGGGAGCTGTTTGTTCTTCAAATCTTATGTAGAGATCCATTCTGGACAGCAGAATTAGGTGCACAAAGCTCAGCATTGCACCAAATTCTTACAGGTATCTTTGATTTAACAGTAACTTATGTTTGTGGCACTTTGTGATGGGCAGCAGCTTGTTTATTAAAAGGACTAGGCACTATAACCATTTTGTCTCACTGAAGTGGTAACCATGCCCGGAGTCCTCTGGCGCTGTCTCTTCATTTAATGTTAAACCATTTGCGAGCAGTTTCACAGTAAATAAGTTCCCATGGCCCATATCCTGGCTCGATGGAGGTCTGTCTAAGATGGTCAACACTGTAGGGATGGTGCCAAGAACTGCAAGCACTCTAACCACTTCATGCAGTGTCTCGTGTATCCCTCTAAAGAAATAAAAAGTTGAAGAAATGCTGAAACTCTGGTAGGACTGTGGCCATAGGCCTAGAGCAAGTCTGGAAAAACGTCATGGGCCACGGCTTCTACAAATTCTAAATGTCACTTTGGTTTTCTGAGCATTTTAGCATTGACTATGTTTATATACACCTTCCCTGGCTTTCCAAATAAATATTTAATTAAAAATGAGGTATTCAGGAAAGCTCATCAATTAAACTGTTATTAGCTCCCCCATCCCCTGATTCCTCTCCTGAAACTGTCATAAACCCCCCTCCTCCCCCACTAAGTCTTGAGTGCGTACTATTCTACCCTTACCTTTTGTGTCACTATACCCCACTCCCTCTGACATGTAAACTCACTGAGCAGGGCCCTCAATCCCTCTGTTACTGTGTCACTATACCCCACTCCCTCTAGCATGTAAACTCACTGAGCAGGGCCTCAATCCCTGTGTTACGGTGTCACTATACCCCACTCCCTCTCACATGTAAGCTCAATCCCTTCGTTACTGTGTCACTATACCCCACTCCCTCTAACATGTAAACTCACTGAGCAGGGCCTCAATCCCTCTGTTACTGTGTCACTATACCCCACTCCCTCTAACATGTAAGCTCACTGAGCAGGCCCTCAATCCCTCTGTTACTGTGTCACTATACCCCACCCACTCTCACATGTAAGCTCAATCCCTCCGTTACTGTGTCACTATACCCCACTCCCTCTAACATGTAAACTCACTGAGCAGGGCCTCAATCCCTCTGTTATTGTGTCACTATACACCACTCCCTCTAGCATGTAAACTCACTGAGCAGGGCCCTCAATCCCTCTGTTACTGGGTCACTATACCCTACTCCTTCTAACATGTAAGCTCACTGAGCAGGGCCTCAATCCCTCTGTTCCTTTGTATCCAACTCATCTGGCTACAATTACGTGAATGTTGGTCCACCCATTGTGCAGCACTGCAGAATTTTTTGGCACTTTATAAATATTGATATCAGTTTACTCAATTTAGCAAATGTATATCTACTAAAAAACTCTACATATAGCTAAATTCCCTGTCCTACAACAATGTCTCTTTAAAGGGACTCTCCAGTGCCAGGAAAACATATGTTTTCCTGTCACTGCATGACCCTGCAGCGCCCCTCTCCCTCCCATCCCATGTTTCTGAAGTTGTTAAAACCCCTTCAGTGACTTACCTGAATCCAGCGCCAATGTCTCTCGGAGCTGGGTCTGGCTCCTCCCCCGCAGACGTCAGCCATGCGAGCATTAGACCTCCCCCTAAGAAAGCATTGTTCAATGCATTCCTATTGGGATTCCGGCGATGCTGGAGCTCCTCGTGCATAGCGTGAGTACGTCCAGCGTCGTTTAAAACGCTGGACACTGATAGACAGCCACTAGAGGAGGACTTAACCCTGCAAGGTAATTATTGCAGTTTATAAAAACTGCAATAACAACACTTGCAGGGTTAAGGGTGGTGGGAGTTGGCACCCAGACCACTTCAATGGGCAGAAAGTGGTCTGGGTGCCTCGAGTGTCCCTTTAATGATGATGAAATTATGTTAATAGTGTGCTTTGCATTTGGAGATCCATTATGCATTATGGGATTTTGGGTTTATAATATTACATTCCAGTTCCCATCAACCTGTAGTACTGCACAAATGTTTTTCCAGGCATCAATATAACTTGAAAGTGGTTACGTGAATTTCAGGGGTATGTTGTGGGTCCTGTGTCCGGCTGTGGGATACAGGCAAAGGAAGGTTCCATTTACCTCAAACTGTGTTTTGGAGCTGCTACTGCCATCTTCCTCCTTCTTGTCCTTTTCAGCTCCCGGCCTTTAATTTGGCAGGAGCCACGTCCGTGCTGTACTTTCGTGCATGCGCTAGAGTACAACACTGAGGTCTATTGAGGATCCCAAGAGATCCTCCATAGACAATACCTAAATCCCACTGCTGTCTCTTGTGATGGCTTCTGGGATTTGACAGCAGATGAAAATGTGGGGCTCTGCATTTTGTCATCTTCAGGATTGTCCAAATGACATCCTACTTTGTCTTTGTTCTGCATCTTAGCCTCCTCTCTCCCGCCTTCAATATTTGAGTTCCATTCCTTTTTCTGTATCTGCATGCAATGTATTTATTCAGTTGTGGTGTATCTACTAAATAGTAATTTTAAAAAATGTCAAAGGAATATGCCATTGCACAGCCTGCTGTTAAGCAAATATATCCCTAAAAAAATGTTATAGGCTTATGTTGGATTTTTAATGTTTTTGTTTCTCCATACCTTCATGCTGGTTTGGTTCCAACTTGTTGCATTAACAGTGTACGTTGGAATAAGTTAATCAAACATCAATTTTCTTTAGTCTTTTTAAAATGGCCGCATCATGGGTTTGTTGTCGTTTTTCTTACATTAGATGAATGATTGCAATCTGCCCTTTCACATGCCTGTATTTATAGTTATTATATCTTCTTTCTTGTGCTGGATCTTAATGTCTGGGCGCAGCCATGTTGTACTCCTCTGCTCACGACATCTGCTGTTTGCCCTTCTGTAGGACTGACTTTACTGATGGATTGTGAGTAAATTTGATTGGCAACAGGAGCCGTCTGTCACTCAATCTCCTATTGCTCACACTCTGTTCTTCAGCTCTGATCTATTTTTTTATTATAATTTTTTTAAACATAACACAAAGTAGGGACAACTTTACCATATATATGGTAATCTTTTCCTACACTTGGACAATTGTGACAAATGGATCCTTGATCATGAAAACAGTGTGATGCTTGCCTTAAACGCCATTCAGTGTAGGGTGTGTGTGTGTGTATTTATTTTAAAGTTGTCCCTGATTTGTGTTATGTTTAAAATATCAATAGATCAGGAATGAGGAAACAATAGGCTATAGGTAAGGTGGAGGTGACACTGGGATACTTTAAGGTCCACCCAATTTCAGCTTGGCTGCTATAGACCCTACTTTTCTTTCTGTATTTTAGCAAAAATATTCAGTCCCAGATTTAGAAGCAGATTAGATTTAGTTTATTTTAGTGAAAACATCAGCAGGAAACACTTCAGACAGAAGTGACCCTATTAAATGGGCTGACTGGATAATCATGGAGGCATTCTACACATCTGTCTACAAGTCTTCTCTAGTCCTAGTTCCTTATTCCTGCTTTATTTTTTACTGAAAATAACGTGTCAGCATCATATCAAACATAATGTGCAATGTAATTGTGCCCAGCCTTGGGAGGAGGTGAGGGGGGGGGGCGGGTTTATAGTGCAGTGTCGCTGTGCCCAGAGGGGGGCGGGTTTATAGTGCAGTGTCGCTGTGCCCAGAGGGGGGCGGGTTTATAGTGCAGTGTCGCTGTGCCCAGAGGGGGGCGGGTTTATAGTGCAGTGTCGCTGTGCCCGGAGGGGGGCGGGTTTATAGTGCAGTGTCGCTGTGCCCGGAGGGGGGCGGGTTTATAGTGCAGTGTCGCTGTGCCCGGAGGGGGGCGGGTTTATAGTGCAGTGTCGCTGTGCCCAGAGGGGGGCGGGTTTATAGTGCAGTGTCGCTGTGCCCAGAGGGGGGCGGGTTTATAGTGCAGTGTCGCTGTGCCCAGAGGGGGGCGGGTTTATAGTGCAGTGTCGCTGTGCCCAGAGGGGGGCGGGTTTATAGTGCAGTGTCGCTGTGCCCAGAGGGGGGCGGGTTTATAGTGCAGTGTCGCTGTGCCCAGAGGGGGGCGGGTTTATAGTGCAGTGTCGCTGTGCCCAGAGGGGGGCGGGTTTATAGTGCAGTGTCGCTGTGCCCAGAGGGGGGCGGGTTTATAGTGCAGTGTCGCTGTGCCCAGAGGGGGGCGGGTTTATAGTGCAGTGTCGCTGTGCCCAGAGGGGGGTGGGTTTATAGTGCAGTGTCGCTGTGCCCAGAGGGGGGCGGGTTTATAGTGCAGTGTCGCTGTGCCCAGAGGGGGGTGGGTTTAAAGTGCAGTGTCGCTGTGCCCAGAGGGGGGCGGGTTTATAGTGCAGTGTCGCTGTGCCCAGAGGGGGAGGGGTTTATAGTGCAGTGTCGCTGTGCCCAGAGGGGGGCGGGTTTATAGTGCAGTGTCGCTGTACCCTGAGGGGGAGGGGTTTATAGTGCAGTGTCGCTGTGCCAGGGAGGGGGATGGGGGGTTTAAAAGTGCAGTGTCACTGTGCTCAGGGGTGTGGTATAGTGCTGTGTCACTGTATTGGGGGGTATAGTGCAGTGTCACTGTGCCTTGCGGTGTCACTAATCAGTGGGTGGGTTACGGTGCAGTGTCACTGTATCGGGGGGGGGGGTTATATTATAGTGCAGTGTCACTGTATCCAGCGGGGGTTATATTATAGTGCAGTGTTGCTGTATCCAGCGGGGGTTATATTATAGTGCAGTGTCGCTGTATCCAGCGGGAGTTATATTATAGTGCAGTGTCGCTGTATCCAGCGGGGGTTATATTATAGTGCAGTGTCTCTGTATGGGGGGGGGGGGGGTTATATTGTACAGTGTATCTGTATGGGGGTTATATTTTAGTGCAATGTCTCTGTAGGGGGGTTATATTATTATGCAGGGTCTCTGTGGGGGGAGGGGGGTTATACTATAATGCAGGGTTTCTGTAGGGGGTTATATTATAATGCAATATATCTGTAGGGGGAGGGGGTTATATTATAACGCAGTGTCTCTGTGGCGGGGTTATATTATAATGCACTGTTTCTGTAGGGGGTGGGGGTTATACTATAATGCAGTGTGTCTGTAGGGGGGAGGGGGGTTATATTATAATGCAGGGTCTCTGTAGGGGGGTTATATTATAATTCAGTTTCTCTGTAGGAGGGAGGAGGGCATATATTATAATGCAGTGTCTCTGTAGGAGGGAGGGGGGTTATATTATAATGCAGTGCCTCTGTATAGGGGTTATATTATAATGCAGTGTCTGTAGGGGGAGGGGGTTATATTATAATGCAGTGTCTCTGTAGGGGGTTATATTATAATGCAGTGTCTCTGTAGAGGGGAGGGGGGTTATATTATAATGCAGTGTCTCTGTAGAGGGGAGGGGGTTATATTATAATGCAGTGCCTCTGTATAGGGGTTATATTATAATGCAGTGTCTCTGTAGGGGGGTTATATTATAATGCAGTGTCTCTGTATACAGGTTTTATTATAATGCAGTGCAGTGTCTCTGTAGGGGGGAGGTGGTTTATTTTATAATGCAGTGTCTCTGTAGGGGGGGTTATATTATAATGCAGTGTCTCTGTATAATGCAGTGTCTGTAGGGGGAGGCGGGATATATTATAATGCAGTGTCTCTGTATAGGGGTTATATTATAATGCAGTATCTCTGTAGGAGGTAGGGGGGTTATGTTATAATGCAGTGTCTCTGTAGGGGAAGGGGGGTTATTTTTAATGCAGTGTCTCTGTAGGGGGGGAGGGGGTTATATTATAATGCAGGGTCTCTGTAGGGGGGATGGGGTTATATTATAATGCAGTGTCTCTGTAGGGGAGGGGGGTTATATTATAATGCAGTGTCTCTGTAAGGGGGAGGGGGGTTATATTATAATGCAGTGTCTTTGTATACGGGTTTTATTATAATGCAATGCAGTGTCTCTGTAGGGGGAGGGGGTTATATTATAATGCAGGGTCTCTGTAGGGGGGAAGGGGGTTATATTATAATGCAGTGTCTCTAGGGGGGAGGGGGTTATATTATAATGCAGTGTCTCTGTAGGGGGGAGGGGGTTATATTATAATGCAGTGTCTCTGTAGGTGGGTTATATTATAATGAAGTCTCTGTAGGGGGAAGGGGGTTATATTATAATGCAGGGTCTCAGTAGGGGGGAGTGGGCTATATTATAATGCAGTGTCTGTAGGGGGAGGCGGGATATATTATAATGCAGGGTCTCTGTAGGGGGTTATATTATAATGCAGTGTCTCTGTATAGGGGTTATATTATAATGCAGTATCTCTGTAGGAGGTAGGGGGGTTATGTTATAATGCAGTGTCTCTGTAGGGGAAGGGGGGTTATTTTTAATGCAGTGTCTCTGTAGGGGGGGAGGGGGTTATATTATAATGCAGGGTCTCTGTAGGGGGGATGGGGTTATATTATAATGCAGTGTCTCTGTAGGGGAGGGGGGTTATATTATAATGCAGTGTCTCTGTAAGGGGGAGGGGGGTTATATTATAATGCAGTGTCTTTGTATACGGGTTTTATTATAATGCAATGCAGTGTCTCTGTAGGGGGAGGGGGTTATATTATAATGCAGGGTCTCTGTAGGGGGGAAGGGGGTTATATTATAATGCAGTGTCTCTAGGGGGGAGGGGGTTATATTATAATGCAGTGTCTCTGTAGGGGGGAGGGGGTTATATTATAATGCAGTGTCTCTGTAGGCGGGTTATATTATAATGAAGTCTCTGTAGGGGGAAGGGGGTTATATTATAATGCAGGGTCTCAGTAGGGGGGAGTGGGCTATATTATAATGCAGTGTCTGTAGGGGGAGGCGGGATATATTATAATGCAGGGTCTCTGTAGGGGGTTATATTATAATGCAGTGTCTCTGTATAGGGGTTATATTATAATGCAGTATCTCTGTAGGAGGGAGGGGGGGTTATATTATAATGCAGTGTCTCTGTAGGAGGGGGGGTTATATTATAATGCAGTGTCTCTGTAGGGGGAGGGGGGTTATTTTATAATGCAAGGTCTCTGTAGGGGGAGGGTGGTTATATTATAATGCAGTGTCTCTGTAGGGGGGTTATATTATAATGCAGTGTCTCTGTAGGGGGGTTATATTATAATGCAGTGTCTCTGTAGAGGGGTTATATTATAATGCAGTGTCTCTGTAGGGGAGGGGGGTTATATTATAATGCAGTGTCTGGAGGGGGGTTATATTATAATGCAGTGTATCTGGAGGGGGGTTATATTATAATGCAGGGTCTGTAGGGGGAGGGGGGTTATATTATAATGCAGGGTCTCTGTAGGGGGGTTATATTATAATGCAGTGTCTCTGTAGGGGGTTATATTATAATGCAGGGTCTGTAGGGGGAGGTGGGTTATATTATAATGCAGGGTCTGTAGGGGGGAGGTGGGTTATATTATAATGCAGGGTCTCTAGGGGGGAGGTGGGTTATATTATAATGCAGGGTCTCTAGGGGGGAGGGGGGTTATATTATAATGCAGTGTCTCTGTAGAGTGGAGGGGGTTATATTATAATGCAGGGTCTCTGTATAGTGGTTTTATTATAATGCAGTGTCTCTGTATAGGGGTGGGGGGTTATATTATAATGCAGGGTCTCTGTAGAGGGGAGGGGGTTATATTATAATGCAGTTTCTCTGTATAGTGGTTTTATTATAATGCAGTGTCTCTGTATAGGGGTGGGGGGTTATATTATAATGCAGGGTCTCTGTAGGAGGGAGGAGGTTATATTATAATGCAGGGTCTCTGTAGGGGGATGGGGGTTATATTATAATGCAGGGTCTCTGTAGGGGGAGGGTAGTTATATCATAATGCAGTGTCTCTGTAGGGGGTTATATCATAATGCAGTGTCTCTGTAGGGGGTTATATCATAATGCACTGTCTCTGTAGGAGGGGGGGTTATATCATAATGCAGGGTCTCTGTAGGAGGGGGGGTTATATCATAATGCAGGGTCTCTGTAGGGGGGAGGGGGGTTATATTATAATGCAATTTCTCTGTATGGGGTTATATTATAATGCAGTGCAGTGTCTCTGTAGGGGGGAGGGGGGGTTATATTATAATGCAGTGTCTCTGTAGGGGGGGTTATATTATAATGCAGTGTCTCTGTAGGGGGGTTATATTATAATGCAGTGTCTCTGTAGGGGGAGGGGGGTTATATTATAATGCAGTGTCTCTGTAGGGGGGTTATATTATAATGCAGTGTCTCTGGAGGGGGGAGGGGGTTATATTATAATGCAGTGTCTCTGGAGGGGGGTTATATTATAATGCAGTGTCTCTGTAGAGGGGAGGGGGTTATATTATAATGCAGTGTCTCTGTAGAGGGGAGGGGGTTATATTATAATGCAGTGTCTCTGTAGAGGGGAGGGGGTTATATTATAATGCAGTGTCTCTGTAGAGGGGAGGGGGTTATATTATAATGCAGTGTCTCTGTAGAGGGGTTATATTATAATGCAGTGTCTGTAGGGGGAGGGGGGTTATATTATAATGCAGGGTCTCTGTAGGGGGGTTATATTATAATGCAGTGTCTGTAGGGGGAGGGGGGTTATATTATAATGCAGTGTCTCTGTAGGGGGTTATATTATAATGCAGGGTCTGTAGGGGGGAGGTGGGTTATATTATAATGCAGGGTCTCTGTAGGGGGGAGGGGGGTTATATTATAATGCAGTGTCTCTGTAGGGGGGAGGGGGGTTATATTATAATGCAGGGTCTCTGTAGGGGGGAGGGGGGTTATATTATAATGCAGGGTCTCTGTAGGGGGAGGGGGGTTATATTATAATGCAGGGTCTCTGTAGGGGGGAGGGGGTTATATTATAATGCAGGGTCTCTGTAGGGGGAGGGTAGTTATATCATAATGCAGTGTCTCTGTAGGGGGTTATATCATAATGCAGTGTCTCTGTAGGGGGGGGTTATATCATAATGCAGGGTCTCTGTAGGAGGGGGGTTATATCATAATGCAGGGTCTCTGTAGGGGGGAGGGGGGTTATATTATAATGCAGTTTCTCTGTATGGGGTTATATTATAATGCAGTGCAGTGTCTCTGTAGGGGGGAGGGGGGTTATATTATATTGCAGTGTCTCTGTAGGGGGGAGGGGGGGTTATATTATATTGCAGTGTCTCTGTAGGGGGGAGGGGGGGTTATATTATAATGCAGTGTCTCTGTAGAGGGGTTATATTATAATGCAGTGTCTCTGTAGGGGGAGGGGGGTTATATTATAATGCAGTGTCTCTGTAGGGGGGTTATATTATAATGCAGTGTCTCTGGAGGGGGGGTTATATTATAATGCAGTGTCTCTGGAGGGGGAGGGGGGTTATATTATAATGCAGTGTCTCTGTAGAGGGGAGGGGGTTATATTATAATGCAGTGTCTCTGTAGAGGGGTTATATTATAATGCAGTGTCTGTAGGGGGAGGGGGGTTATATTATAATGCAGGGTCTCTGTAGGGGGGTTATATTATAATGCAGTGTCTGTAGGGGGAGGTGGGTTATATTATAATGCAGGGTCTCTGTAGGGGGTTATATTATAATGCAGGGTCTCTGTAGGGGGTTATATTATAATGCAGTGTCTCTGTAGAGGGGAGGGGGTTATATTATAATGCAGGGTCTCTGTATAGTGGTTTTATTATAATGCAGTGTCTCTGTATAGGGGTGGGGGGTTATATTATAATGCAGGGTCTCTGTAGAGGGGAGGGGGTTATATTATAATGCAGTTTCTCTGTATAGTGGTTTTATTATAATGCAGTGTCTCTGTATAGGGGTGGGGGGTTATATTATAATGCAGGGTCGCTGTAGGAGGGAGGGGGTTATATTATAATGCAGGGTCTCTGTAGGGGGATGGGGGTTATATTATAATGCAGGGTCTCTGTAGGGGGAGGGTAGTTATATCATAATGCAGTGTCTCTGTAGGGGGTTATATCATAATGCAGTGTCTCTGTAGGGGGTTATATCATAATGCAGTGTCTCTGTAGGGGGTTATATCATAATGCAGTGTCTCTGTAGGGGGTTATATCATAATGCAGTGTCTCTGTAGGGGGTTATATCATAATGCAGTGTCTCTGTAGGAGGGGGGGGTTATATCATAATGCAGGGTCTCTGTAGGGGGGAGGGGGGTTATATTATAATGCAGTGTCTGGAGGGGGGTTATATTATAATGCAGTTTCTCTGTATGGGGTTATATTATAATGCAGTGCAGTGTCTCTGTAGGGGGGGAGGGGGGTTATATTATAATGCAGTGTCTCTGTAGGGGGGTTATATTATAATGCAGTGTCTCTGTAGGGGGAGGGGGGTTATATTATAATGCAGTGTCTCTGTAGGGGGGTTATATTATAATGCAGTGTCTCTGGAGGGGGAGGGGGTTATATTATAATGCAGTGTCTCTGGAGGGGGAGGGGGGTTATATTATAATGCAGTGTCTATGTAGAGGGGAGGGGGTTATATTATAATGCAGTGTCTCTGCATTATAATATAACCCCCTCCCCTCTACAGAGACACTGCATTATAATATAACCCCCTCCCCTCTACATAGACACTGCATTATAATATAACCCCCCTCCCCCTCCAGAGACACTGCATTATAATATAACCCCCTCCCCCTCCAGAGACACTGCATTATAATATAACCCCCCTACAGAGACCCTGCATTATAATATAAACCCCCTCCCCCTACAGACACTGCATTATAATATAACCCCTCTACAGAGACACTGCATTATAATATAACCCCCTCCCCTCTACAGTGTCTCTGTAGAGGGGTTATATTATAATGCAGTGTCTGTAGGGGGAGGGGGTTTATATTATAATGCAGGGTCTCTGTAGGGGGGTTATATTATAATGCAGTGTCTGTAGGGGGAGGGGGGTTATATTATAATGCAGTGTCTCTGTAGGGGGAGGGGGGTTATATTATAATGCAGTGTCTCTGTAGGGGGAGGGGGGTTATATTATAATGCAGTGTCTCTGTAGGGGGGTTATATTATAATGCATGGTCTCTGTAGGGGGGAGGGGGGGTTATATTATAATGCAGGGTCTCTGTAGGGGGGAGGGGGGTTATATTATAATGCAGGGTCTCTGTAGGGGGGAGGGGGTTATATTATAATGCAGGGTCTCTGTAGGGGGAGGGTAGTTATATCATAATGCAGTGTCTCTGTAGGGGGTTATATCATAATGCAGTGTCTCTGTAGGGGGTTATATCATAATGCAGTGTCTCTGTAGGGGGTTATATCATAATGCAGTGTCTCTGTAGGAGGGGGGGTTATATCATAATGCAGGGTCTCTGTAGGAGGGGGGGTTATATCATAATGCAGGGTCTCTGTAGGGGGAGGGGGGTTATATTATAATGCAGTGTCTGGAGGGGGGTTATATTATAATGCAGTTTCTCTGTATGGGGTTATATTATAATGCAGTGCAGTGTCTCTGTAGGGGGGAGGGGGGTTATATTATAATGCAGTGTCTCTGTAGGGGGGTTATATTATAATGCAGTGTCTCTGTAGGGGGTTATATTATAATGCAGTGTCTCTGTAGGGGGAGGGGGGTTATATTATAATGCAGTGTCTATGTAGAGGGGAGGGGGTTATATTATAAAGCAGTGTCTCTGTAGAGGGGAGGGGGTTATATTATAATGCAGTGTCTCTGTAGAGGGGTTATATTATAATGCAGTGTCTGTAGGGGGAGGGGGGTTATATTATAATGCAGTGTCTCTGTAGGGGGTTATATTATAATGCAGTGTCTCTGTAGGGGGTTATATTATAATGCAGGGTCTCTGTAGGGGGGTTATATTATAATGCAGTGTCTGTAGGGGGAGGTGGGTTATATTATAATGCAGGGTCTCTGTAGGGGGAGGGGGGTTATATTATAATGCAGTGTCTCTGTAGGGGGGAGGGGGGGTTATATTATAATGCAGGGTCTCTGTAGGGGGGAGGGGGGTTATATTATAATGCAGGGTCTCTGTAGGGGGGAGGGGGGTTATATTATAATGCAGGGTCTCTGTAGGGGGGAGGGGGGTTATATTATAATGCAGGGTCTCTGTAGGGGGGAGGGGGGTTATATTATAATGCAGGGTCTCTGTAGGGGGGAGGGGGGTTATATTATAATGCAGGGTCTCTGTAGGGGGGAGGGGGGTTATATTATAATGCAGGGTCTCTGTAGGGGGGAGGGGGTTATATTATAATGCAGGGTCTCTGTAGGGGGGAGGGGGGTTATATTATAATGCAGGGTCTATGTAGGGGGAGGGGGGTTATATTATAATGCAGGGTCTCTGTAGGGGGGGTTATATTATAATGCAGGGTCTCTGTAGAGGGGAGGGGGTTATATTATAATGCAGGGTCTCTGTAGGGGGGAGGGGGGTTATATTATAATGCAGTGTCTGGAGGGGGGTTATATTATAATGCAGTTTCTCTGTATGGGGTTATGTTATAATGCAGTGCAGTGTCTCTGTAGGGGGGGAGGGGGGGTTATATTATAATGCAGTGTCTCTGTAGGGGGGGTTATATTATAATGCAGTGTCTCTGTAGGGGGAGGGGGGTTATATTATAATGCAGTGTCTGGAGGGGGAGGGGGTTATATTATAATGCAGTGTCTCTGGAGGGGGTTATATTATAATGCAGTGTCTATGTAGAGGGGAGGGGGTTATATTATAATGCAGTGTCTCTGTAGAGGGGAGGGGGTTATATTATAACGCAGTGTCTCTGTAGAGGGGTTATATTATAATGCAGTGTCTGTAGGGGGAGGGGGTTATATTATAATGCAGGGTCTCTGTAGGGGGGTTATATTATAATGCAGTGTCTGTAGGGGGAGGGGGGTTATATTATAATGCAGTGTCTCTGGAGGGGGAGGGGGGTTATATTATAATGCAGGGTCTCTGTAGGGGGGAGGGGGGTTATATTATAATGCAGGGTCTCTGTAGGGGGGAGGGGGTTATATTATAATGCAGGGTCTCTGTAGGGGGGAGGGGGGTTATATTATAATGCAGGGTCTCTGTAGGGGGAGGGGGGTTATATTATAATGCAGGGTCTCTGTAGGGGGAGGGGGCTATATTATAATGCAGGGTCTCTGTAGGGGGGAGGGGGGTTATATTATAATGCAGGGTCTCTGTAGGGGGGGAGGGGGGTTATATTATAATGCAGGGTCTCTGTAGTGGGAGGGGGGTTATATTATAATGCAGGGTCTCTAGGGGGGAGGGGGGTTATATTATAATGCAGGGTCTCTGTAGGGGGGAGGGGGGTTATATTATAATGCAGGGTCTCTGTAGGGGGGAGGGGGGTTATATTATAATGCAGGGTCTCTGTAGGGGGGAGGGGGGGTTATATTATAATGCAGGGTCTCTGTAGGGGGGAGGGGGGTTATATTATAATGCAGGGTCTCTGTAGGGGGGAGGGGGGTTATATTATAATGCAGTGTCTCTGTAGGGGGGAGGGGGGTTATATTATAATGCAGGGTCTCTGTAGGGGGAGGGGGTTATATTATAATGCAGGGTCTCTGTAGGGGGGAGGGGGGTTATATTATAATGCAGGGTCTCTGTAGGGGGGAGGGGGGTTATATTATAATGCATGGTCTCTGTAGGGGGGAGGGGGTTATATTATAATGCAGGGTCTCTGTATGGGGTTATGTTATAATGCAGTGCAGTGTCTCTGTAGGGGGGGAGGGGGGGTTATATTATAATGCAGTGTCTCTGTAGGGGGGGGTTATATTATAATGCAGTGTCTCTGTAGGGGGGGTTATATTATAATGCAGTGTCTCTGTAGGGGGAGGGGGGTTATATTATAATGCAGTGTCTGGAGGGGGAGGGGGTTATATTATAATGCAGTGTCTCTGGAGGGGGTTATATTATAATGCAGTGTCTATGTAGAGGGGAGGGGGTTATATTATAATGCAGTGTCTCTGTAGAGGGGAGGGGGTTATATTATAACGCAGTGTCTCTGTAGAGGGGTTATATTATAATGCAGTGTCTGTAGGGGGAGGGGGGTTATATTATAATGCAGGGTCTCTGTAGGGGGGTTATATTATAATGCAGTGTCTGTAGGGGGAGGGGGGTTATATTATAATGCAGTGTCTCTGGAGGGGGAGGGGGGTTATATTATAATGCAGGGTCTCTGTAGGGGGGAGGGGGGTTATATTATAATGCAGGGTCTCTGTAGGGGGGAGGGGGTTATATTATAATGCAGGGTCTCTGTAGGGGGGAGGGGGGTTATATTATAATGCAGGGTCTCTGTAGGGGGAGGGGGGTTATATTATAATGCAGGGTCTCTGTAGGGGGGAGGGGGGGTTATATTATAATGCAGGGTCTCTGTAGGGGGAGGGGGCTATATTATAATGCAGGGTCTCTGTAGGGGGGAGGGGGGTTATATTATAATGCAGGGTCTCTGTAGGGGGGGAGGGGGGTTATATCATAATGCAGGGTCTCTGTAGTGGGAGGGGGGTTATATTATAATGCAGGGTCTCTAGGGGGGAGGGGGGTTATATTATAATGCAGGGTCTCTGTAGGGGGGAGGGGGGGTTATATTATAATGCAGGGTCTCTGTAGGGGGGAGGGGGGTTATATTATAATGCAGGGTCTCTGTAGGGGGGAGGGGGGTTATATTATAATGCAGGGTCTCTGTAGGGGGGAGGGGGGTTATATTATAATGCAGGGTCTCTGTAGGGGGGAGGGGGGTTATATTATAATGCAGGGTCTCTGTAGGGGGGAGGGGGGTTATATTATAATGCAGGGTCTCTGTAGGGGGGAGGGGGGTTATATTATAATGCAGGGTCTCTGTAGGGGGGAGGGGGTTATATTATAATGCAGGGTCTCTGTAGGGGGGAGGGGGGTTATATTATAATGCAGGGTCTATGTAGGGGGAGGGGGGTTATATTATAATGCAGGGTCTCTGTAGGGGGGGTTATATTATAATGCAGGGTCTCTGTAGAGGGGAGGGGGTTATATTATAATGCAGGGTCTCTGTAGGGGGGAGGGGGGTTATATTATAATGCAGTGTCTGGAGGGGGGTTATATTATAATGCAGTTTCTCTGTATGGGGTTATGTTATAATGCAGTGCAGTGTCTCTGTAGGGGGGGAGGGGGGGTTATATTATAATGCAGTGTCTCTGTAGGGGGGGTTATATTATAATGCAGTGTCTCTGTAGGGGGAGGGGGGTTATATTATAATGCAGTGTCTGGAGGGGGAGGGGGTTATATTATAATGCAGTGTCTCTGGAGGGGGTTATATTATAATGCAGTGTCTATGTAGAGGGGAGGGGGTTATATTATAATGCAGTGTCTCTGTAGAGGGGAGGGGGTTATATTATAACGCAGTGTCTCTGTAGAGGGGTTATATTATAATGCAGTGTCTGTAGGGGGAGGGGGTTATATTATAATGCAGGGTCTCTGTAGGGGGGTTATATTATAATGCAGTGTCTGTAGGGGGAGGGGGGTTATATTATAATGCAGTGTCTCTGGAGGGGGAGGGGGGTTATATTATAATGCAGGGTCTCTGTAGGGGGGAGGGGGGTTATATTATAATGCAGGGTCTCTGTAGGGGGGAGGGGGTTATATTATAATGCAGGGTCTCTGTAGGGGGGAGGGGGGTTATATTATAATGCAGGGTCTCTGTAGGGGGAGGGGGGTTATATTATAATGCAGGGTCTCTGTAGGGGGAGGGGGCTATATTATAATGCAGGGTCTCTGTAGGGGGGAGGGGGGTTATATTATAATGCAGGGTCTCTGTAGGGGGGGAGGGGGGTTATATTATAATGCAGGGTCTCTGTAGTGGGAGGGGGGTTATATTATAATGCAGGGTCTCTAGGGGGGAGGGGGGTTATATTATAATGCAGGGTCTCTGTAGGGGGGAGGGGGGTTATATTATAATGCAGGGTCTCTGTAGGGGGGAGGGGGGTTATATTATAATGCAGGGTCTCTGTAGGGGGGAGGGGGGGTTATATTATAATGCAGGGTCTCTGTAGGGGGGAGGGGGGTTATATTATAATGCAGGGTCTCTGTAGGGGGGAGGGGGGTTATATTATAATGCAGTGTCTCTGTAGGGGGGAGGGGGGTTATATTATAATGCAGGGTCTCTGTAGGGGGAGGGGGTTATATTATAATGCAGGGTCTCTGTAGGGGGGAGGGGGGTTATATTATAATGCAGGGTCTCTGTAGGGGGGAGGGGGGTTATATTATAATGCATGGTCTCTGTAGGGGGGAGGGGGTTATATTATAATGCAGGGTCTCTGTATGGGGTTATGTTATAATGCAGTGCAGTGTCTCTGTAGGGGGGGAGGGGGGGTTATATTATAATGCAGTGTCTCTGTAGGGGGGGTTATATTATAATGCAGTGTCTCTGTAGGGGGGGTTATATTATAATGCAGTGTCTCTGTAGGGGGAGGGGGGTTATATTATAATGCAGTGTCTGGAGGGGGAGGGGGTTATATTATAATGCAGTGTCTCTGGAGGGGGTTATATTATAATGCAGTGTCTATGTAGAGGGGAGGGGGTTATATTATAATGCAGTGTCTCTGTAGAGGGGAGGGGGTTATATTATAACGCAGTGTCTCTGTAGAGGGGTTATATTATAATGCAGTGTCTGTAGGGGGAGGGGGGTTATATTATAATGCAGGGTCTCTGTAGGGGGGTTATATTATAATGCAGTGTCTGTAGGGGGAGGGGGGTTATATTATAATGCAGTGTCTCTGGAGGGGGAGGGGGGTTATATTATAATGCAGGGTCTCTGTAGGGGGGAGGGGGGTTATATTATAATGCAGGGTCTCTGTAGGGGGGAGGGGGTTATATTATAATGCAGGGTCTCTGTAGGGGGGAGGGGGGTTATATTATAATGCAGGGTCTCTGTAGGGGGAGGGGGGTTATATTATAATGCAGGGTCTCTGTAGGGGGGAGGGGGGGTTATATTATAATGCAGGGTCTCTGTAGGGGGAGGGGGCTATATTATAATGCAGGGTCTCTGTAGGGGGGAGGGGGGTTATATTATAATGCAGGGTCTCTGTAGGGGGGGAGGGGGGTTATATCATAATGCAGGGTCTCTGTAGTGGGAGGGGGGTTATATTATAATGCAGGGTCTCTAGGGGGGAGGGGGGTTATATTATAATGCAGGGTCTCTGTAGGGGGGAGGGGGGGTTATATTATAATGCAGGGTCTCTGTAGGGGGGAGGGGGGTTATATTATAATGCAGGGTCTCTGTAGGGGGGAGGGGGGTTATATTATAATGCAGGGTCTCTGTAGGGGGGAGGGGGGTTATATTATAATGCAGGGTCTCTGTAGGGGGGAGGGGGGTTATATTATAATGCAGGGTCTCTGTAGGGGGGAGGGGGGTTATATTATAATGCAGGGTCTCTGTAGGGGGGAGGGGGGTTATATTATAATGCAGGGTCTCTGTAGGGGGGAGGGGGGTTATATTATAATGCAGGGTCTCTGTAGGGGGGAGGGGGGTTATATTATAATGCAGGGTCTCTGTAGGGGGGAGGGGGGTTATATTATAATGCAGGGTCTCTGTAGGGGGGAGGGGGGTTATATTATAATGCAGGGTCTCTGTAGGGGGGAGGGGGGTTATATTATAATGCAGGGTCTCTGTAGGGGGAGGGGGGTTATATTATAATGCAGGGTCTCTGTAGGGGGGAGGGGGGTTATATTATAATGCAGGGTCTCTGCAGGGGGGAGGGGGGTTATATTATAATGCAGGGTCTCTGTAGGGGGGAGGGGGGTTATATTATAATGCAGGGTCTCTGTAGGGGGGAGGGGGGTTATATTATAATGCAGGGTCTCTGTAGGGGGGAGGGGGGTTATATTATAATGCAGGGTCTCTGCAGGGGGGAGCGGGGTTATATTATAATGCAGGGTCTCTGTAGGGGGGAGGGGGTTATATTAGAATGCAGGGTCTCTGTAGGGGGGAGGGGGGTTATATTATAATGCAGGGTCTCTGCAGGGGGGAGGGGGGTTATATTATAATGCAGGGTCTCTGTAGGGGGGAGGGGGTTATATTATAATGCAGGGTCTCTGTAGGGGGGAGGGGGGTTATATTATAATGCAGGGTCTCTGTAGGGGGGAGGGGGGTTATATTATAATGCAGGGTCTCTTTAGGGGGATGGGGGGTTATATTATAATGCAGGGTCTCTGCAGGGGGGAGGGGGGTTATATTATAATGCAGGGTCTCTGTAGGGGGGAGGGGGTTATATTATAATGCAGGGTCTCTGTAGGGGGGAGGGGGGTTATATTATAATGCAGGGTCTCTGTAGGGGGGAGGGGGGTTATATTATAATGCAGGGTCTCTGTAGGGGGTTATATTATAATGCAGGGTCTCTGTAGGGGGGAGGGGGGTTATATTATAATGCAGGGTCTCTGTAGGGGGTTATATTATAATGCAGGGTCTCTGTAGGGGGAGGGGGTTATATTATAATGCAGGGTCTCTGTAGGGGGGAGGGGGTTATATTATAATGCAGGGTCTCTGTAGGGGGGAGGGGGGTTATATTATAATGTAGGGTCTCTGTAGGGGGGAGGGGGGTTATATTATAATGCAGGGTCTCTGTAGGGGGGAGGGGGGTTATATTATAATGCAGGGTCTCTGTAGGGGGGAGGGGGGTTATATTATAATGCAGGGTCTCTGTAGGGGGGAGGGGGGTTATATTATAATGCAGGGTCTCTGTAGGGGGGAGGGGGTTATATTATAATGCAGGGTCTCTGTAGGGGGGAGGGGGTTATATTATAATGCAGGGTCTCTGTAGGGGGGAGGGGGGTTATATTATAATGCAGGGTCTCTGTAGGGGGGAGGGGGGTTATATTATAATGCAGGGTCTCTGTAGGGGGGAGGGGGGTTATATTATAATGCAGGGTCTCTGTAGGGGGGAGGGGGGTTATATTATAATGCAGGGTCTCTGTAGGGGGGAGGGGGGTTATATTATAATGCAGGGTCTCTGTAGGGGGGAGGGGGGTTATATTATAATGCAGGGTCTCTGTAGGGGGGAGGGGTTATATTATAATGCAGGGTCTCTGTAGGGGGGAGGGGGTTATATTATAATGCAGGGTCTCTGTAGGGGGGAGGGGGGTTATATTATAATGCAGGGTCTCTGTAGGGGGGAGGGGGGTTATATTATAATGCAGGGTCTCTGTAGGGGGGAGGGGGGTTATATTATAATGCAGGGTCTCTGTAGGGGGGAGGGGGGTTATATTATAATGCAGGGTCTCTGGAGGGGGAGGGGGGTTATATTATAATGCAGTGTCTATGTAGAGGGGAGGGGGTTATATTAGAATGCAGTGTCTCTGTAGAGGGGAGGGGGTTATATTAGAATGCAGTGTCTCTGTAGAGGGGTTATATTATAATGCAGTGTCTGTAGGGGGAGGGGGGTTATATTATAATGCAGGGTCTCTGTAGGGGGGTTATATTATAATGCAGTGTCTCTGTAGGGGGTTATATTATAATGCAGTGTCTCTGTAGGGGGTTATATTATAATGCAGGGTCTCTGTAGGGGGGTTATATTATAATGCAGTGTCTGTAGGGGGAGGTGGGTTATATTATAATGCAGGGTCTCTGTAGGGGGGAGGGGGGTTATATTATAATGCAGTGTCTCTGTAGGGGGGAGGGGGGGTTATATTATAATGCAGGGTCTCTGTAGGGGGGAGGGGGGTTATATTATAATGCAGGGTCTCTGTAGGGGGGAGGGGGGTTATATTATAATGCAGGGTCTCTGTAGGAGGGAGGGGGTTATATTATAATGCAGGGTCTCTGTAGGGGGAGGGTAGTTATATCATAATGCAGTGTCTCTGTAGGGGGTTATATCATAATGCAGGGTCTCTGTAGGGGGGAGGGGGGTTATATTATAATGCAGTTTCTCTGTATGGGGTTATATTATAATGCAGTGCAGTGTCTCTGTAGGGGGGGAGGGGGGTTATATTATATTGCAGTGTCTCTGTAGGGGGGAGGGGGGTTATATTATAATGCAGTGTCTCTGTAGGGGGGTTATATTATAATGCAGTGTCTCCGTAGGGGGAGGGGGGTTATATTATAATGCAGTGTCTCTGTAGGGGGGTTATATTATAATGCAGTGTCTCTGGAGGGGGGGTTTATATTATAATGCAGTGTCTCTGGAGCGGGAGGGGGTTATATTATAATGCAGTGTCTATGTAGAGGGGAGGGGGTTATATTATAAAGCAGTGTCTATGTAGAGGGGAGGGGGTTATATTATAAAGCAGTGTCTCTGTAGAGGGGAGGGGGTTATATTATAATGCCGTGTTTCTGTAGAGGGGTTATATTATAATGCAGTGTCTGTAGGGGGAGGGGGGTTATATTATAATGCAGGGTCTCTGTAGGGGGGTTATATTATAATGCAGTGTCTGTAGGGGGAGGTGGGTTATATTATAATGCAGGGTCTCTGTAGGGGGTTATATTATAATGCAGGGTCTGTAGGGGGGAGGTGGGTTATATTATAATGCAGGGTCTCTGTAGGGGGGAGGGGGGTTATATTATAATGCAGGGTCTCTGTAGGGGGGAGGGGGGTTATATTATAATGCAGGGTCTCTGTAGGGGGGAGGGGGGTTATATTATAATGCAGGGTCTCTGTAGGGGGGAGGGGGGTTATATTATAATGCAGGGTCTCTGTAGGGGGGAGGGGGGTTATATTATAATGCAGGGTCTCTGTAGGGGGGAGGGGGGTTATATTATAATGCAGTGTCTGTAGGGGGAGGGGGGTTATATTATAATGCAGGGTCTCTGTAGGGGGGTTATATTATAATGCAGTGTCTCTGTAGGGGGTTATATTATAATGCAGTGTCTCTGTAGGGGGTTATATTATAATGCAGGGTCTCTGTAGGGGGGTTATATTATAATGCAGTGTCTGTAGGGGGAGGTGGGTTATATTATAATGCAGGGTCTCTGTAGGGGGGAGGGGGGTTATATTATAATGCAGTGTCTCTGTAGGGGGGAGGGGGGGTTATATTATAATGCAGGGTCTCTGTAGGGGGGAGGGGGGTTATATTATAATGCAGGGTCTCTGTAGGGGGGAGGGGGGTTATATTATAATGCAGGGTCTCTGTAGGAGGGAGGGGGTTATATTATAATGCAGGGTCTCTGTAGGGGGAGGGTAGTTATATCATAATGCAGTGTCTCTGTAGGGGGTTATATCATAATGCAGGGTCTCTGTAGGAGGGGGGGTTATATCATAATGCAGGGTCTCTGTAGGGGGGAGGGGGGTTATATTATAATGCAGTTTCTCTGTATGGGGTTATATTATAATGCAGTGCAGTGTCTCTGTAGGGGGGGAGGGGGGTTATATTATATTGCAGTGTCTCTGTAGGGGGGAGGGGGGTTATATTATAATGCAGTGTCTCTGTAGGGGGGTTATATTATAATGCAGTGTCTCCGTAGGGGGAGGGGGGTTATATTATAATGCAGTGTCTCTGTAGGGGGGTTATATTATAATGCAGTGTCTCTGGAGGGGGGGTTTATATTATAATGCAGTGTCTCTGGAGCGGGAGGGGGTTATATTATAATGCAGTGTCTATGTAGAGGGGAGGGGGTTATATTATAAAGCAGTGTCTATGTAGAGGGGAGGGGGTTATATTATAAAGCAGTGTCTCTGTAGAGGGGAGGGGGTTATATTATAATGCAGTGTTTCTGTAGAGGGGTTATATTATAATGCAGTGTCTGTAGGGGGAGGGGGGTTATATTATAATGCAGGGTCTCTGTAGGGGGGTTATATTATAATGCAGTGTCTGTAGGGGGAGGTGGGTTATATTATAATGCAGGGTCTCTGTAGGGGGTTATATTATAATGCAGGGTCTGTAGGGGGGAGGTGGGTTATATTATAATGCAGGGTCTCTGTAGGGGGGAGGGGGGTTATATTATAATGCAGGGTCTCTGTAGGGGGGAGGGGGGTTATATTATAATGCAGGGTCTCTGTAGGGGGGAGGGGGGTTATATTATAATGCAGGGTCTCTGTAGGGGGGAGGGGGGTTATATTATAATGCAGGGTCTCTGTAGGGGGGAGGGGGGTTATATTATAATGCAGGGTCTCTGTAGGGGGGAGGGGGGTTATATTATAATGCAGGGTCTCTGTAGGGGGGAGGGGGGTTATATTATAATGCAGGGTCTCTGTAGGGGGGAGGGGGTTATATTATAATGCAGGGTCTCTGTAGGGGGGAGGGGGGTTATATTATAATGCAGGGTCTATGTAGGGGGAGGGGGGTTATATTATAATGCAGGGTCTCTGTAGGGGGGGTTATATTATAATGCAGGGTCTCTGTAGAGGGGAGGGGGTTATATTATAATGCAGGGTCTCTGTAGGGGGGAGGGGGGTTATATTATAATGCAGTGTCTGGAGGGGGGTTATATTATAATGCAGTTTCTCTGTATGGGGTTATGTTATAATGCAGTGCAGTGTCTCTGTAGGGGGGGAGGGGGGGTTATATTATAATGCAGTGTCTCTGTAGGGGGGGTTATATTATAATGCAGTGTCTCTGTAGGGGGGGTTATATTATAATGCAGTGTCTCTGTAGGGGGAGGGGGGTTATATTATAATGCAGTGTCTGGAGGGGGAGGGGGTTATATTATAATGCAGTGTCTCTGGAGGGGGTTATATTATAATGCAGTGTCTATGTAGAGGGGAGGGGGTTATATTATAATGCAGTGTCTCTGTAGAGGGGAGGGGGTTATATTATAACGCAGTGTCTCTGTAGAGGGGTTATATTATAATGCAGTGTCTGTAGGGGGAGGGGGTTATATTATAATGCAGGGTCTCTGTAGGGGGGTTATATTATAATGCAGTGTCTGTAGGGGGAGGGAGGTTATATTATAATGCAGTGTCTCTGGAGGGGGAGGGGGGTTATATTATAATGCAGGGTCTCTGTAGGGGGGAGGGGGGTTATATTATAATGCAGGGTCTCTGTAGGGGGGAGGGGGTTATATTATAATGCAGGGTCTCTGTAGGGGGGAGGGGGGTTATATTATAATGCAGGGTCTCTGTAGGGGGAGGGGGGTTATATTATAATGCAGGGTCTCTGTAGGGGGGAGGGGGGGTTATATTATAATGCAGGGTCTCTGTAGGGGGGAGGGGGGTTATATTATAATGCAGGGTCTCTGTAGGGGGGAGGGGGGTTATATTATAATGCAGGGTCTCTGTAGGGGGGAGGGGGGTTATATTATAATGCAGGGTCTCTGTAGGGGGGAGGGGGGGTTATATTATAATGCAGGGTCTCTGTAGGGGGGAGGGGGTTATATTATAATGCAGGGTCTCTGTAGGGGGGAGGGGGTTATATTATAATGCAGGGTCTCTGTAGGGGGGAGGGGGGTTATATTATAATGCAGGGTCTCTGTAGGAGGAGGGGGGTTATATTATAATGCAGGGTCTCTGTAGGGGGGAGGGGGGTTATATTATAATGCAGGGTCTCTGTAGGGGGGAGGGGGGTTATATTATAATGCAGGGTCTCTGTAGGGGGGAGGGGGGTTATATTATAATGCAGGGTCTCTGTAGGGGGGAGGGGGGTTATATTATAATGCAGGGTCTCTGCAGGGGGGAGGGGGGTTATATTATAATGCAGGGTCTCTGTAGGGGGGAGGGGGGTTATATTATAATGCAGTGTCTCTGTAGGGGGGAGGGGGGTTATATTATAATGCAGGGTCTCTGTAGGGGGGAGGGGGGGTTATATTATAATGCAGGGTCTCTGTAGGGGGGAGGGGGGTTATATTATAATGCAGGGTCTCTGTAGGGGGGAGGGGGGTTATATTATAATGCAGTGTCTCTGTAGGGGGGAGGGGGGTTATATTATAATGCAGGGTCTCTGTAGGGGGGAGGGGGTTATATTATAATGCAGGGTCTCTGTAGGGGGGAGGGGGGTTATATTATAATGCAGGGTCTCTGTAGGGGGGAGGGGGGTTATATTATAATGCATGGTCTCTGTAGGGGGGAGGGGGTTATATTATAATGCAGGGTCTCTGTATGGGGTTATGTTATAATGCAGTGCAGTGTCTCTGTAGGGGGGGAGGGGGGGTTATATTATAATGCAGTGTCTCTGTAGGGGGGGTTATATTATAATGCAGTGTCTCTGTAGGGGGGGTTATATTATAATGCAGTGTCTCTGTAGGGGGGGTTATATTATAATGCAGTGTCTCTGTAGGGGGAGGGGGGTTATATTATAATGCAGTGTCTGGAGGGGGAGGGGGTTATATTATAATGCAGTGTCTCTGGAGGGGGTTATATTATAATGCAGTGTCTCTGTAGAGGGGAGGGGGTTATATTATAACGCAGTGTCTCTGTAGAGGGGTTATATTATAATGCAGTGTCTGTAGGGGGAGGGGGGTTATATTATAATGCAGGGTCTCTGTAGGGGGGTTATATTATAATGCAGTGTCTGTAGGGGGAGGGGGGTTATATTATAATGCAGTGTCTCTGGAGGGGGAGGGGGGTTATATTATAATGCAGGGTCTCTGTAGGGGGGAGGGGGGTTATATTATAATACAGGGTCTCTGTAGGGGGGAGGGGGTTATATTATAATGCAGGGTCTCTGTAGGGGGGAGGGGGGTTATATTATAATGCAGGGTCTCTGTAGGGGGAGGGGGTTATATTATAATGCAGGGTCTCTGTAGGGGGGAGGGGGGGTTATATTATAATGCAGGGTCTCTGTAGGGGGAGGGGGCTATATTATAATGCAGGGTCTCTGTAGGGGGGAGGGGGGTTATATTATAATGCAGGGTCTCTGTAGGGGGGGAGGGGGGTTATATCATAATGCAGGGTCTCTGTAGTGGGAGGGGGGTTATATTATAATGCAGGGTCTCTAGGGGGGAGGGGGGTTATATTATAATGCAGGGTCTCTGTAGGGGGGAGGGGGGGTTATATTATAATGCAGGGTCTCTGTAGGGGGGAGGGGGGTTATATTATAATGCAGGGTCTCTGTAGGGGGGAGGGGGGTTATATTATAATGCAGGGTCTCTGTAGGGGGGAGGGGGGTTATATTATAATGCAGGGTCTCTGTAGGGGGAGGGGGGTTATATTATAATGCAGGGTCTCTGTAGGGGGGAGGGGGGTTATATTATAATGCAGGGTCTCTGTAGGGGGGAGGGGGGTTATATTATAATGCAGGGTCTCTGTAGGGGGGAGGGGGGTTATATTATAATGCAGGGTCTCTGTAGGGGGGAGGGGGGTTATATTATAATGCAGGGTCTCTGTAGGGGGGAGGGGGGTTATATTATAATGCAGGGTCTCTGTAGGGGGGAGGGGGGTTATATTATAATGCAGGGTCTCTGTAGGGGGGAGGGGGGTTATATTATAATGCAGGGTCTCTGCAGGGGGGAGGGGGGTTATATTATAATGCAGGGTCTCTGTAGGGGGGAGGGGGGTTATATTATAATGCAGGGTCTCTGTAGGGGGGAGGGGGGTTATATTATAATGCAGGGTCTCTGTAGGGGGGAGGGGGGTTATATTATAATGCAGGGTCTCTGTAGGGGGGAGGGGGGTTATATTATAATGCAGGGTCTCTGCAGGGGGGAGGGGGGTTATATTATAATGCAGGGTTTCTGTAGGGGGAGGGGGTTATATTATAATGCAGTGTCTCTGCAGGGGGGAGGGGGGTTATATTATAATGCAGGGTCTCTGTAGGGGGGAGGGGGTTATATTAGAATGCAGGGTCTCTGTAGGGGGGAGGGGGGTTATATTATAATGCAGGGTCTCTGCAGGGGGGAGGGGGGTTATATTATAATGCAGGGTCTCTGTAGGGGGGAGGGGGTTATATTATAATGCAGGGTCTCTGTAGGGGGGAGGGGGGTTATATTATAATGCAGGGTCTCTGTAGGGGGGAGGGGGGTTATATTATAATGCAGGGTCTCTGCAGGGGGGAGGGGGGTTATATTATAATGCAGGGTCTCTGCAGGGGGGAGGGGGTTATATTATAATGCAGGGTCTCTGCAGGGGGGAGGGGGGTTATATTATAATGCAGGGTCTCTGTAGGGGGGAGGGGGGTTATATTATAATGCAGGGTCTCTTTAGGGGGATGGGGGGTTATATTATAATGCAGGGTCTCTGCAGGGGGGAGGGGGGTTATATTATAATGCAGGGTCTCTGTAGGGGGGAGGGGGTTATATTATAATGCAGGGTCTCTGTAGGGGGAGGGGGGTTATATTATAATGCAGGGTCTCTGTAGGGGGGAGGGGGGTTATATTATAATGCAGGGTCTCTGTAGGGGGTTATATTATAATGCAGGGTCTCTGTAGGGGGGAGGGGGGTTATATTATAATGCAGGGTCTCTGTAGGGGGTTATATTATAATGCAGGGTCTCTGTAGGGGGAGGGGGTTATATTATAATGCAGGGTCTCTGTAGGGGGGAGGGGGTTATATTATAATGCAGGGTCTCTGTAGGGGAGAGGGGGGTTATATTATAATGCAGGGTCTCTGTAGGGGGGAGGGGGGTTATATTATAATGCAGGGTCTCTGTAGGGGGGAGGGGGGTTATATTATAATGCAGGGTCTCTGTAGGGGGGAGGGGGGTTATATTATAATGCAGGGTCTCTGTAGGGGGGAGGGGGGTTATATTATAATGCAGGGTCTCTGTAGGGGGGAGGGGGTTATATTATAATGCAGGGTCTCTGTAGGGGGGAGGGGGGTTATATTATAATGCAGGGTCTCTGTAGGGGGGAGGGGGGTTATATTATAATGCAGGGTCTCTGTAGGGGGGAGGGGGGTTATATTATAATGCAGGGTCTCTGTAGGGGGGAGGGGGGTTATATTATAATGCAGGGTCTCTGTAGGGGGGAGGGGGGTTATATTATAATGCAGGGTCTCTGTAGGGGGGAGGGGGGTTATATTATAATGCAGGGTCTCTGTAGGGGGGAGGGGGGTTATATTATAATGCAGGGTCTCTGTAGGGGGGAGGGGGGTTATATTATAATGCAGGGTCTCTGTAGGGGGGAGGGGGGTTATATTATAATGCAGGGTCTCTGTAGGGGGGAGGGGGGTTATATTATAATGCAGGGTCTCTGTAGGGGGGAGGGGGGTTATATTATAATGCAGGGTCTCTGCAGGGGGGAGGGGGGTTATATTATAATGCAGGGTCTCTGCAGGGGGGAGGGGGTTATATTATAATGCAGGGTCTCTGTAGGGGGGAGGGGGGTTATATTATAATGCAGGGTCTCTGTAGGGGGTTATATTATAATGCAGGGTCTCTGTAGGGGGGAGGGGGGTTATATTATAATGCAGGGTCTCTGTAGGGGGTTATATTATAATGCAGGGTCTCTGTAGGGGGAGGGGGTTATATTATAATGCAGGGTCTCTGTAGGGGGGAGGGGGTTATATTATAATGCAGGGTCTCTGTAGGGGGGAGGGGGGTTATATTATAATGCAGGGTCTCTGTAGGGGGGTTATATTATAATGCAGGGTCTCTGTAGGGGGGAGGGGGGTTATATTATAATGCAGGGTCTCTGTAGGGGGGAGGGGGGTTATATTATAATGCAGGGTCTCTGTAGGGGGGAGGGGGTTATATTATAATGCAGGGTCTCTGTAGGGGGGAGGGGGGTTATATTATAATGCAGGGTCTCTGTAGGGGGGAGGGGGGTTATATTATAATGCAGGGTCTCTGTAGGGGGGAGGGGGGTTATATTATAATGCAGGGTCTCTGTAGGGGGGAGGGGGGTTATATTATAATGCAGGGTCTCTGTAGGGGGGAGGGGGGTTATATTATAATGCAGGGTCTCTGTAGGGGGGAGGGGGGTTATATTATAATGCAGGGTCTCTGTAGGGGGGAGGGGGGTTATATTATAATGCAGGGTCTCTGTAGGGGGGAGGGGGGTTATATTATAATGCAGGGTCTCTGTAGGGGGGAGGGGGGTTATATTATAATGCAGGGTCTCTGTAGGGGGGAGGGGGGTTATATTATAATGCAGGGTCTCTGTAGGGGGGAGGGGGGTTATATTATAATGCAGGGTCTCTGTAGGGGGGAGGGGGTTATATTATAATGCAGGGTCTCTGTAGGGGGGAGGGGGGTTATATTATAATGCAGGGTCTCTGTAGGGGGGAGGGGGTTATATTATAATGCAGGGTCTCTGTAGGGGGGAGGGGGGTTATATTATAATGCAGGGTCTCTGTAGGGGGGAGGGGGGTTATATTATAATGCAGGGTCTCTGTAGGGGGGAGGGGGGTTATATTATAATGCAGGGTCTCTGTAGGGGGGAGGGGGGTTATATTATAATGCAGGGTCTCTGTAGGGGGGAGGGGGGTTATATTATAATGCAGGGTCTCTGTAGGGGGGAGGGGGGTTATATTATAATGCAGGGTCTCTGTAGGGGGGAGGGGGGTTATATTATAATGCAGGGTCTCTGTAGGGGGGAGGGGGTTATATTATAATGCAGGGTCTCTGTAGGGGGGAGGGGGGTTATATTATAATGCAGGGTCTCTGTAGGGGGGAGGGGGGTTATATTATAATGCAGGGTCTCTGTAGGGGGGAGGGGGGTTATATTATAATGCAGGGTCTCTGTAGGGGGGAGGGGGGTTATATTATAATGCAGGGTCTCTGTAGGGGGGAGGGGGGTTATATTATAATGCAGGGTCTCTGTAGGGGGGAGGGGGGTTATATTATAATGCAGGGTCTCTGTAGGGGGGAGGGGGGTTATATTATAATGCAGGGTCTCTGTAGGGGGGAGGGGGGTTATATTATAATGCAGGGTCTCTGTAGGGGGGAGGGGGGTTATATTATAATGCAGGGTCTCTGTAGGGGGAGGGGGGTTATATTATAATGCAGGGTCTCTGTAGGGGGGAGGGGGGTTATATTATAATGCAGGGTCTCTGTAGGGGGGAGGGGGGTTATATTATAATGCAGGGTCTCTGTAGGGGGGAGGGGGGTTATATTATAATGCAGGGTCTCTGTAGGGGGGAGGGGGGTTATATTATAATGCAGGGTCTCTGTAGGGGGGAGGGGGGTTATATTATAATGCAGGGTCTCTGTAGGGGGGAGGGGGGTTATATTATAATGCAGGGTCTCTGTAGGGGGGAGGGGGGTTATATTATAATGCAGGGTCTCTGTAGGGGGGAGGGGGGTTATATTATAATGCAGGGTCTCTGTAGGGGGGAGGGGGGTTATATTATAATGCAGGGTCTCTGTAGGGGGGAGGGGGGTGTAAGGAGCATTCTCCCCCCACCACAGACACACTCGCGATGCTTTATCAGCTGAGCGCTTGTTGGAGTTCCTGTGAAAGCGACCAATCGGCGCCTCCCTGCAGCCCGCCAGCCAATGAGGAGCGAGTTCTCGCCGTTCCCGCTGTGTCAGCCAGCCAATGGGCGGCGTGTTGCTAAGGCGTTGGTAGAGCTCGTGCTCGCCCTCGCTCCTTCTCTTGGACACGTCCGCTGAGTGGTTGAGAACCGGGCGGGTGACTCAGCACAATCCGGCCAGTCCTCCTCCTCCTCCCTTCCCCCGCCCCTTCTCCGCCCTCGTCACGCCCCCTCCGCCTCCATTCTCCTGGTCAGGGCCGCGCGCAGAGCAACCAGGGGGACTTTCCCGCCCGTTTTGAAACGGACTCCGCGCGCTCTGCGTGAACGCGCACAGCGGGAGCGAGCCCTGGCTGACACGGACGCTCGGAGAAGCTTTGCTATAAATGGTTTGAAAGCGCCGAGCCGGAGAGAGACACAGCGAGCCCCCCCAGCAGGTTACCGCCGAGCTGTCCGTGTGAGCCGCCGCGGGCCGGACCAGGGAAGGCGGTTATCGTGAAGGACGCGCCCCCCTCCCCCCCCCCCAGTGTGGGCTGCAGTGGTTCGTCCCAGGGTGTGGAGCTGCCTCCTGTCCGGCCTGGCCCGGCTCCCATGTGACCTTCCATGACCCGCCCGCACCGCGCTTCCCCCGGGGCCCCGGAGCGGCAGTGGATGTGCTGCCTGGTCTTCGTACTGCCTCAGAGATAAGGCCGGCCCGGGGGCCACACACGGACTGACAGGGGGGCCGAGCCGGCCTACACCTCGCCTTAATCCCCCACCGGCCGAAACATTTACCGGATAACCTGACTGACCGACCGAAACATATACCGGATAACCTCACTGACCGACCGGCCGAAACCTTTACCGGATAACCTGACTGACCGACCGAAACCTTTACCGGATAACCTGACCGACCGACCGGCCGAAACCTTTACTGGATCCCTGACTGACCGACCGAAACATTTACCGGATCCCTGACTGACCGGCCGAAACCTTTACCGGATAACCTGACTGACCGGCCGAAACCTTTACCGGATAACCTGACTGACCGGCCGAAACCTTTACCGGATAACCTCACTGACTGACCGGCCGAAACCTTTACCGGATCCCTGACCGACCGGCCGAAACCTTTACCGGATCCCTGACCGACCGGCCGAAACCTTTACCGGATAACCTGACTGACCGACCGGCCGAAACCTTTAACGGATCCCTGCCGGACCCACCGGCCGAAAGCTTGGTAGACAGGACACCCCTCCTGGCTGCCGGGATCCCTGACTCGCTGTGACCGATTATCCCATGTCTTGTTTGGATTGACTTGTGGATCGGACTTATCGATGGTGATTACATCCAGTTCTGAAGAGGTTCCCCCTCAGAGAATGCTGTCAGCCTTACAGACGGAATGGGCCAGTAAGGATCCGGTGTGTTACCTGCCCCCCTCTCACTGCAGCAAGAAGCCTTCCAGGAGTGGGTATTATTATTATTATTAATGGTATTACAGCAGGCCTGCCACTAGGCCCAGTAACATGGGAGATGCTGTCACTGTATGGGACTGTATGGGACTGTGTGTACGGCCCAGTAACATGGGAAATGCTGTCACTGTATGGGACTGTATGGGACTGTGTGTACGGCCCAGTAACATGGGAAATGCTGTCACTGTATGGGACTGTATGGGACTGTGTGTACGGCCCAGTAACATGGGAAATGCTGTCACTGTATGGGACTGTGTGTATGGCCCAGTAACATGGGAGATCCTGTCACTGTATGGGACTGTGTGTATGGCCCAGTAACATGGGAGATCCTGTCACTGCATTCACTGTATGGGACTGTGTGTACGGCCCAGTAACATGGGAGATCCTGTCACTGTATGGGACTGTGTGTATGGCCCAGTAACATGGGAGATCCTGTCACTGCATTCACTGTATGGGACTGTGTGTATGGCCCTGTAACATGGGAGATCCTGTCACTGTATGGGACTGTGTGTATGGCCCAGTAACATGGGAGATACTGTCACTGCATTCACTGTATGGGACTGTGTGTATGGCCCTGTAACATGGGAGTTGCAGTCACTGTATGGGACTGTGTATGGCCCTGTAACATGGGAGATACTGTCACTGCATTCACTGTATGGGACTGTGTGTATGGCCCAGTAACATGGGAGATGCTGTCACTGCATTCACTGTATGGGACTGTGTGTACGGCCCAGTAACATGGGAAATGCTGTCACTGCATTCACTGTATGGGACTGTGTATGGCCCAGTAACATGGGAGATCCTGTCACTGCATTCACTGTATGGGACTGTGTGTACGGCCCAGTAACATGGGAGATCCTGTCACTGCATTCACTGTATGGGACTGTGTGTACGGCCCAGTAACATGGGAGATCCTGTCACTGTATGGGACTGTGTGTATGGCCCAGTAACATGGGAGATACTGTCACTGCATTCACTGTATGGGACTGTGTGTATGGCCCTGTAACATGGGAGATCCTGTCACTGTATGGGACTGTGTGTATGGCCCAGTAACATGGGAGATACTGTCACTGCATTCACTGTATGGGACTGTGTGTATGGCCCTGTAACATGGGAGATACTGTCACTGCATTCACTGTATGGGACTGTGTGTATGGCCCAGTAACATGGGAGATCCTGTCACTGCATTCACTGTATGGGACTGTGTGTACGGCCCAGTAACATGGGAGATCCTGTCACTGCATTCACTGTATGGGACTGTGTGTACGGCCCAGTAACATGGGAGATCCTGTCACTGTATGGGACTGTGTGTATGGCCCAGTAACATGGGAGATCCTGTCACTGCATTCACTGTATGGGACTGTGTGTACGGCCCAGTAACATGGGAGATCCTGTCACTGTATGGGACTGTGTGTATGGCCCAGTAACATGGGAGATACTGTCACTGCATTCACTGTATGGGACTGTGTGTATGGCCCTGTAACATGGGAGATCCTGTCACTGTATGGGACTGTGTGTATGGCCCAGTAACATGGGATATACTGTCACTGCATTCACTGTATGGGACTGTGTGTATGGCCCTGTAACATGGGAGTTGCAGTCACTGTATGGGACTGTGTGTATGGCCCTGTAACATGGGAGTTGCAGTCACTGTATGGGACTGTGTGTATGGCCCTGTAACATGGGAGTTGCAGTCACTGTATGGGACTGTGTGTATGGCCCTGTAACATGGGAGATCCTGTCACTGTATGGGACTGTGTGTATGGCCCTGTAACATGGGAGATCCTGTCACTGTATGGGACTGTGTGTATGGCCCAGTAACAGGGGATATACTGTCACTTCATTCACTGTATGGGACTGTGTGTATGGCCCTGTAACATGGGAGTTGCAGTCACTGTATGGGACTGTGTGTATGGCCCTGTAACATGGGAGATACTGTCACTGCATTCACTGTATTGGACTGTGTGTATGGCCCAGTAACATGGGATATACTGTCACTGCATTCACTGTATGGGACTGTGTGTATGGCCCTGTAACATGGGAGTTGCAGTCACTGTATGGGACTGTGTGTATGGCCCTGTAACATGGGAGTTGCAGTCACTGTATGGGACTGTGTGTATGGCCCTGTAACATGGGAGATACTGTCACTGTATTGGACTGTGTATGGCCCTGTAACATGGGAGATACTGTCACTGCATTCACTGTATTGGACTGTGTATGGCCCTGTAACATGGGAGATACTGTCACTGCATTCACTGTATGGGACTGTGTATGGCCCTGTAACATGGGAGATACTGTCACTGTATTGGACTGTGTATGGCCCAGTAACATGGGAGATACTGTCACTGCATTCACTGTATGGGACTGTGTATGGCCCAGTAACATGGGAGATACTGTCACTGCATTCACTGTATGGGACTGTGTGTATGGCCCTGTAACATGGGAGTTGCAGTCACTGTATGGGACTGTGTGTATGGCCCTGTAACATGGGAGATACTGTCACTGTATTGGACTGTGTATGGCCCTGTAACATGGGAGATACTGTCACTGCATTCACTGTATGGGACTGTGTATGGCCCTGTAACATGGGAGATACTGTCACTGTATTGGACTGTGTATGGCCCAGTAACATGGGAGATACTGTCACTGCATTCACTGTATGGGACTGTGTATGGCCCAGTAACATGGGAGATACTGTCACTGTATGGGACTGTGTATGGCCCAGTAACATGGGAGATCCTGTCACTGTATGGGACTGTGTGTATGGCCCAGTAACATGGGATATACTGTCACTGCATTCACTGTATGGGACTGTGTGTATGGCCCTGTAACATGGGAGATACTGTCACTGCATTCACTGTATGGGACTGTGTATGGCCCAGTAACATGGGAGATACTGTCACTACATTATATGGGACTGTGTATGGTGTATGGCCCAGTAACATGGACGCTACTGCCACTGCATTTACTGTATGGGACTGTGTGTATGGCCCAGTAACATGGGAGCTACTGTCACTGCATTCACTGTATGGGACTGTGTATGGCCCAGTAACATGGGAGATGCTGTCACTGCATTCACTGTATGGGACTGTGTGTATGGCCCAGTAACATGGGAGATCCTGTCACTGCATTCACTGTATGGGACTGTGTATGGCCCAGTAACATGGGAGCTACTGTCACTGCATTCACTGTATGGGACTGTGTGTATGGCCCTGTAACATGGGAGCTACTGTCACTGTATGGGACTGTGTATGGCCCAGTAACATGGGAGATACTGGCACTGTATGGGACTGTGTGTATGCCCAGTAACATGGGAGATACTGTCACTGTATGGGACTGTGTGGATGGCCCAGTAACATGGGAGCTACTGTCACTGCATTCACTGTATGGGACTGTGTGTATGGCCCAGTAACATGGGAGATACTGTCACTGCATTCACTGTATGGGACTGTGTATGGCCCAGTAACATGGGAGATGCTGTCACTGCATTCACTGTATAGGACTGTGTGTATGGCCCAGTAACATGGGAGATGCTGTCACTGCATTCACTGTATGGGACTGTGTGTATGGCCCAGTAACATGGGAGCTACTGTCACTGCATTCACTGTATGGGACTGTGTATGGCCCAGTAACATGGGAGATACTGGCACTGTATGGGACTGTGTATGGCCCAGTAACATGGGAGATACTGGCACTGTATGGGACTGTGTATGGCCCAGTAACATGGGAGATACTGGCACTGTATGGGACTGTGTATGGCCCAGTAACATGGGAGATACTGTCACTGTATGGGACTGTGTATGGCCCAGTAACATGGGAGATACTGTCACTGTATGGGACTGTGTGTATGCCCAGTAACATGGGAGATACTGTCACTGCATTCACTGTATGGGACTGTGTGTATGGCCCAGTAACATGGGAGCTACTGTCACTGCATTCACTGTATGGGACTGTGTATGGCCCAGTAACATGGGAGCTACTGTCACTGCATTCACTGTATGGGACTGTGTGTACGGCCCAGTAACATGGGAGATACTGTCACTGTATGGGACTGTGTATGGCCCAGTAACATGGGAGCTACTGTCACTGCATTCACTGTATGGGACTGTGTGTATGGCCCAGTAACATGGGAGATACTGTCACTGCATTCACTGTATGGGACTGTGTGTATGGCCCAGTAACATGGGAGATACTGTCACTGAATGGGACTGTATATGGCCCAGTAACATGGGAGATACTGTCACTGCATTCACTGTATGGGACTGTGTATGGCCCAGTAACATGGGAGATACTGTCACTGCATTCACTGTATGGGACTGTGTGTACGGCCCAGTAACATGGGAGCTACTATCACTGCATTCACTGTATGGGACTGTGTGTACGGCCCAGTAACATGGGAGATACTGTCACTGTATGGGGCTGTGTATGGCCCAGTAACATGGGAGCTACTGTCACTGCATTCACTGTATGGGACTGTGTGTATGGCCCAGTAACATGGGAGATACTGTCACTGTATTGGACTGTGTATGGCCCAGTAACATGGGAGATACTGTCACTGTATGGGACTGTGTATGGCCCAGTAACATGGGAGATACTGTCACTGCATTCACTGTATGGGACTGTGTATGGCCCAGTAACATGGGAGATACTGTCACTGCATTCACTGTATGGGACTGTGTATGGCCCAGTAACATGGGAGATCCTGTCACTGTATGGGACTGTGTATGGCCCAGTAACATGGGAGATCCTGTCACTGTATGGGACTGTGTGTGGTGTATGGCCCAGTAACATGGGAGATCCTGTCACTGTATGGGACTGTGTGTGGTGTATGGCCCAGTAACATGGGAGATCCTGTCACTGTATGGGACTGTGTGTGGTGTATGGCCCAGTAACATGGGAGATACTGTCACTGCATTCACTGTATGGGACTGTGTATGGCCCAGTAACATGGGAGTTGCTGTCACTGCAGTCACTGTATGGGACTGTGTGTATGGCCCTGTAACATGGGAGATACTGTCACTGCATTCACTGCATGGGACTGTGTGTATGGCCCAGTAACATGGGAGATCCTGTCACTGTATGGGACTGTGTATGGCCCAGTAACATGGGATATACTGTCACTGCATTCACTGTATGGGACTGTGTGTATGGCTCAGTAACATGGGAGATACTGTCACTGTATGGGACTGTGTGTATGGCCCAGTAACATGGGAGATACTGTCACTGCCTTATATGGGACTGTGTGTATGGCCCAGTAACATGGGAGATACTGTCACTGCATTCACGGTGTGTGGCCCAGTAACATGGGATATACTGTCACTGTATGGGACTGTGTATGGTGTATTGCCCAGTAACATGGGAGATGCTGTCACTGCATTCACTGTGTATGGTGTGTGGCCCAGTAACATGGGAGATACTGTCACTGCATTCACTGTATGGCACTGTGTGTGTATGGGAGATACTGTCACTGTATGGGACTGTGTGTGTATGGTGTATGGCCCAGTAACATGGGAGATACTGTCACTGCATTTTTATTGGACTGTGTATGGTGTATGGCCCAGTAACATGGGAGATACTGTCACTACATTATATGGGACTGTGTATGGTGTATGGCCCAGTAACATGGACGCTACTGCCACTGCATTTTCTGTATGGGACTGTGTGTACGGCCCAGTAACATGGGAGCTACTATCACTGCATTCACTGTATGGGACTGTGTATGGCCCAGTAACATGGGAGATACTGGCACTGCATTATATGGGACTGTGTATGGTGTATGGCCCAGTAACATGGACGCTACTGCCACTGCATTTACTGTATGGGACTGTGTGTACGGCCCAGTAACATGGGAGCTACTATCACTGCATTCACTGTATGGGACTGTGTATGGCCCAGTAACATGGGAGATACTGTCACTTCATTATATGGGACTGTGTATGGTGTATGACCCAGTAACATGGGATATACTGTCACTGCATTCACTGTATGGGACTGTGTGTATGGCCCTGTAACATGGGAGATCCTGTCACTGTATGGGACTGTGTGTATGGCCCAGTAACATGGGAGCTACTGTCACTGCATTCACTGTATGGGACTGTGTGTATGGCCCAGTAACATGGGAGCTACTGTCACTGCATTCACTGTATGGGACTGTGTGTATGGCCCAGTAACATGGGATATACTGTCACTGTATTAAATGGGACTGTGTATGGTGTATGACCCAGTAACATGGGATATACGATCACTGCATTATATGGGACTGTGTATGGTGTATGGCGTATGGCCCAGTAACATGGGAGATACTGTCACTGCATTCACTGTATGGTGTATGACCCAGTAACATGGGATATACGATCACTGCATTATATGGGACTGTGTATGGTGTATGGCGTATGGCCCAGTAACATGGGAGATTCTGTCACTGCATTCACTGTATGGGACTGTGTGTGTGTATAGTGTATGGCCCAGTAACATGGGAGATACTGTCACTACATTCACTTTATGGGACTGTGTGTGTCGTGTATGGCCCAGTAACATGGGAGATACTGTCACTGCATTCACTGTATGGGACTGTGTGTATGCCCAGTAACATTGGAGATACTGTCACTGCATTCACTGTATGGGGCTGTGTATGGCCCAGTAACATGGGAGATGCTGTCACTGCATTCACTTTGGGATTGTGTGATTCCTATTGCGAAATGGGAGATACTGTCACTGTTTGGGATTGTGTGATTCCTATTGCGGAATGGGAGATATTTTCACTGTTTGGGATTGTTTCCTATTGTGGAATGGGAGATACTGTCACTGTATTCACTGTTTAGGCATGTGTGCTTCTTATTGTGGAATGGGCCAATAAGGGTAACTTAGACCTGTGTATGAGCTGGGCTCTGCAGGACTTCTCATGTTTAGACACAAAATTAATAGTGTGGAAGTCAATGAAAGGGTACCGGAGTTGTAAAATTGCTGGTTACATGTTGCAATGAATTTGGTTTGCAAGCGGTAGGTAATGTTTGCCATTTTCAGGTATCCGGCCTTCGTTAAAAATCAACAATGAAAACCTAAGTTTTCTTGAGTGTAGCGCTGGGTGTAATTAGAAATGTAAAAGTGAATAGTGCTTTAATTGCACTTAACCTCTGTATCACACTTGTATATATGAAAAAAAGAACAAATATACAAATAATTGTGCAGTATATTAGAGTGAATTGAATTATAAAATGAGCATTGGAGAGAGTCAAATCCACTCACATTTTTTAGAGCCTTTTACAGATGTAAGGCTCTAAACTTCCTGGTGTCTGTGTCTTTTTTTGGGTAGACCACACAACCCTTCTCTCACGATATACGTATGTGTATTCTCCTCCACATTAGATTAAAAAAAAAAAAGACACAGGTAATCCAATCTGAGCGTAGTATTTCAGATACTCTAAATATCAGTGTAGGTAAAATATAGTATTGCTCACCTTGTTTAGAGCCTTTGATAACCGGCTCTAAGTATATTGGCCTAGTGTCAATTTGTGGGGTGACACTTCCCCTTACTGGAATCACTTCAACTGGATGCAGCAAGGTTTGTTAAGTATAAAAAAGTATATTTATTATAAAGGAAAATTTTAAAAATTTATGTATACAATTTTTCTAGAAAATAACAAAGTTAAAATATCATATGGGTAATACAGTTATGAATATAGTTATTGCCAAAACGCGTTTCGCCGTCACACGGCTTCCTCAGTCGGCTCCTGATCTTCTTCTGAATAATTCCACCTTTTGTATCTTCAAATTAACCGCCAAAAATCTCTTAATTCTTAGTCCGGTGTGTTTTCGGTGTCGCGGGCCGGTGCCGTCGCGTCACTTCCTGTTTTTCGTACTACGTTTCCCATGATGCTGTGTGTGTCCCAACGTCATTTCCGGTGTACACTCGCGGTATTGTGGGAAATCGAGTCCGTGATAACATCGTTCCAAAGTTCGTTTTTCAGTCCATGAAAATGTTTTAAACATATTGTTTATATGTTAAGGTGGGGGTAGAAGGAGACAAACATAGCATCATTATTTAAAAGAATTCAAGGTTTCTTTTAAAAATATAATATAAAACCCAATAATAAGATTCGTTAGATAAAAAATAATAAAATAATAGTGATAATGATGAGATAAAACAGTGACTTGTCTAAAATTGAAACCATATTTTTATCCTTAAAGTTGTGGCTGTGGGAAATTCTTATACTTAAAAAAGAACATAAAAATGATAAAAAATAATTAGAAATAAATATAAATATCAATACAAAAAGTTAAGCTACCTTTTGTATACATGAAATTCTATATTGTTTATAACAGATCTCAGCATTAAAAGTAAATAAAGTGGTATAAGATTATATAAAATGACATAACTCGAAGTCCGCATTCAAACCCAGAGGGGCTAAGGTGTTTAAATTAAAAATCCACTTGGTCTCCATTTTTCCTAGCTTCTTTATTTCATCCTCCCCTCTCCAGTTTAAAGTGACCTTTTGAATGGCTAAAAAATTTAAAAATTGAGGATCATTATTGTGTACTTCTTTAAAATGATTTGAGACACTATGTTTTTCATACCCTTTTTTTATATTTCGTATATGTTCGTTTATTCTTACGTATAAAGGACGCTTGGTTCTGCCCACATATAGAAAGAAGATTACAGGAACATTGTAGTAAATATATAACTCTTTTTGAAAAACATGTAATCATTTCTCGTATTTCATATTTATCTGGCCTTCGTTACCTGTACATTACGCATGTATCTTTATGGCCATCTAGTGTTTAGCAGTATTCTCCAGTCTTCTGTTACATGGAGATTTGGCAGCTTCTTGTTTCAGGGGCAATATAGCAGGAGTAATATTTTTTTGGGACTCCAAACGCTTAGTTCTCTGTGTAAGGTTACTCTAAGCACTTTGAACCCTCCACTTGGTTTTTGGTGAGAGTAACCCTTGAACTCAGATTTGTTTTGTGGTTTAAGCAATTAAACTTATGATCTGCTATGTGATGACTGTTAAAGGCTAAATGTGTCGGGTGCAATAATATGGAGCGACTTAAAACATCTGTAAACTGCAGGTGAACATATCATGAATGGTCTTAAAGGAGCACTCTAACCACTGCAGTGGGTTGTATTAGGTTTGGTGCTTGGCGTGTTCGCTTGTTTTTGTCATCCTATGTATTTATTGACCGCAGAGATTTAAAGTGAGCCGGTCATGGTTTCTCCTTATGGTTTTTGTTTCCTTTTGCTAATGTTTCTTGATGATTACAATCTGCCCTTTCCACATGCCTGTATTTTATTTTATATCTTCTTCCTTGTGCCAGATCTCAATACCTGGGCACAGCCATTTTTGTTACCCTCTGCCCATGGTGTTTGCTTTCTGCCCTTTTGTGAGAACGACTTTACTGATTGTGGGTATATTTGGCAACAAAAACCTTGCTTTAGAGCCTGCCCATTGTCAGTTTATCTGCTATTTACAAGGCAAAGTAGTCCAAACTTTTAATGTATTGTATGAAAACTTCAGTGCTCAGGAAAAAAGAATCCCACATGGCTATTTTCAAGCATGTTAGATATGGTTTGTTTTTGGTGACAGTCAAAGGGAGTGCATTCAGAGCTGGCATTGGTTTTAAACCACAATGCAAAACTGAAATCATGGTACTTTACTGCATTCACTTGTATACATTGTGCTAGCTTAGTTACTAGATATGTATTATTCTTTCTATAGAACAGGATTTAAGAAATAAAAATAGGTCACCTTGGTGACTAGTAATTGTTTCCTGGTGCCTGTGTGTTTGTCAGCCTGTTCAGCACTCAAGGCGGCAGCCGTAGGGCATGTGAAGGCGAGCAGTCAGCCCAGGGAAAGGGAAGGCGGCTGGGTGAGGGCGCTGTGATCCTCTGCTCCCTTGCTTGCCCTGCTGTGATACCTGTTGCCAGAATATTACATCACTCCATCATATGCGTGAGCAGAGCAAAAAGACCAGGAAGGGGACAGCAGCTCCACACTGGATCCTAGGGAAAGGATCCACTCCAGCTTTCCCAAAGGTAGGGAGACTGGGTGGACTTGAATTAAAATAAATGAATGTGTGTTATTGAGTGAGTCTGTTAAGGTGACTAGTAGGGATCGACCGATTATCGGTTTTACTGATCTTATTGGCCAATAATCTCAGATACCGATATTGCCGATGATACCTCCCAGGACCGCCAGGCTCATGACAAGCCCAGAGGTCCTGGGGGGCCCTCAGGAAGCTTTTACTTACCCTTCCTGCAACTCCCTGTCTAAATCTCGTGAGTCCCGCGACCATTGGAGCCTTGCCAAGGATTACCATGGCATGCTCCGCGCGGCTCACAGACCGCGAGATTTACACAGGGAGTGGAAGAGAGCTGCTGGAAAGGTAAGTAAGAGCTTCCTGCAGGCCCTCCACTGCTCAGTACATGCCACTAGACCACCAGGGAATGCCATAGCCCCCCTCCCGGGCCAGGTAACAAGCAGGGAGGGAGGACAAAAAAAATAATCAAGCATATAAATATTAAACATTTAAAATTTTACAAAAATTACGTCCCTTCAGAAACACATGCACTCGCACTGCGCACGCACTCGCACTGCATTCATTATATGCACACAGCTCCCCTGTCTAAACACACTGCATCCACTACATGTGGCATGTATATTTTGTGCGTTTACCTTAAAAAAAAAGTTTATTTTTAAAAAATGGTAAATGTACAGAATATCGTCAAGTTACCTACCGGCTATCTGCCTGAAAGTTTACAGATTATCGGTATCTGCATCAGCTCTAAAAAACATCAATATCTGTTGATCCCTAGCCCCCTCCGATAGCATGGGAAATTGTGTTTTTACTCAACTTTTATCCTTTGCAGCTGCCGGACCTACTTCCATTGGCTGAGATTGTCACTGTTGATCTCAGCCAATCCAATGAAAGCATTGGGAGGCTATTGCGCATTGCAAAACTCTGTACTGCACCAATCAGCATATCCTCAGAACATGTTAATGAATTATATATTTGAAGATTAATGAATTATATATTTATCTATATAAATATATTTGCGGTTATTTGTATTTTATAGATAAATATAGAATGTAATTCTAAGTGTATTTTGTTACACACATACATATACATTTATATATTAAAAAAATACAGTTAGAATGAAATTCCATATGTATAATTTTTTAAAATATTTTAGTTATTTTATTATTGTATTCATTCTTGTAATTATACGTGTGTGTGTATATATGTGTAACGTCCGTCTAAGTGGATTTTAATACTAATATATGTACTTATATTAACTTTAAAATACACTATGTATGACGTTACATATACAAGGTGTGTGTGTGTGTATATATATATATATATATATAATTTATTCTTATTTAACATGTTTAAAGAGAAACTCCAGTGCCAGGAAAACGCACTGGAGGGTCCCTCTCCCTCCCACCCCCCAATCCCCGGTTACTGAATAACACTTTTCTCTGGAAAGACAGTGCTTACAGCAAAAAGCGTGAAAGTAATGATTCTACTTACCAGAACAAATTCAATAAGCTGTAGTTGTTCTGGCGACTATAGTGTCCCTTTTTATAAAATATCTAAGTGTGGGTGCACTTAATATGAAAGAGGTGAATTACGGTTGAACAGACATATAGTCAAATTCCAAGTTTTGTTTACGTTTTATTTTGATCAAAACGTGTACATTTGGCTCAGTCCTTAAAGGGACACTCCAGGCACCCAGACCACTTCTGCCCATTGGAGTGGTCTGGGTGCCAACTCCCACTACCGTTAACCCTGCAAGTGTAATTATTGCAGTTTTCATAAACTGCAATATTTACCTTGCAGGGTTAACTCCTCCTCTAGTGGCTGTCTACTAAGACAGCCACTAAAGGGCAGTTTCGGGTTTATAGCACACATTTTGTGTGCTATAGCGTCGCTGGACGTCCTCACACTATGTGAGGACCTCCAGCATCGCTGAAATCCCCATAGGAAAGCATTTTACAATGCTTTCCTATGAGGAGGTCTAATGGGCGTGCGCGGCATTGCTGCGCATTAGGTCTCCCCCTGCTGGCGGCCGCGCATGCACAATAGATCTACCCCGCCGGATGACGTGGGCTGACCCTGAACCAGTGCTGAGGGGCATCTGCGCTGGATACAGGTAAATCACTGAAGGGGTTTTAATGTAAACATTGCAGCACTAAGTGCAATAGGAACTTTGCACCCAGACCATCTCAATGAGCTGAAGTGGTCTGGGTGCCTAAAGTGTCTTTTAATGACTTTCCTATGATGCTGCTGGAGATGTCAGAATGAAACGCTACACATACAGACTCAAAGCACACAATGCTTAGAATAACCCTTTACTTTTAGAATGGAATTCTAAACAGTGTGACTTTTCTCATAATCTGCATTTATTCATTTTCATCTCAGTGGATGTAATTACCCACTTCATGCTGACTGAGTTCAAACAACTTTTCTGGTGCTGCCTGTATACACGTCCATAGGTTTCCTATTGTCCAGTGTCCTTAGTGCTTCCTTTTGGAAGTTGTGTAGTTTCTTTACAAAGGAGTGGACAACGTTTGCAACATATTAATAAGGTATTGAACTGATATGATTTTGTTTTCCTCAAAAGCTTGTGTTCAGGCTAGGACCACAGCTTCTACTTGTTCCTGAGGTTGCTTTAAAACTTGCAATACATGTGGTTTATTTGTAGCAGTGTGTAATTGTTAATAACTACAGAGGTCATTAAAAATGTCTAGCTTTGTTGTGCTGACTAAAAGATAAAAGGATCTACTCTGAAACAAAACAACTTTCCATTAATTAAGCTGTTTTGGTGTATAGATTATGCCCCCTGCAGTCTCACTGCTCAATTCTCTTGCCAGTTAGTGGTTAAAGGGACACTATAATCACCCAGACCACTTCAGCTTAATGAATTGGTCTGGGTGCAATGTCCCTCAGGTTTTAACCCTTCACATGTAAACATAGCAGTTTCAGAGAAACTGCTATGTTTACATAGCAGGGTTAATCCAACCTCTAGTGGCTGTCTTCCTGACAGCCGCTAGAGGCGCTTCTGCGACGCTGGATGCGAAATTTGCATCCAGCGTGCAGGACATCCATAGGAAAGCGGGGAAGGAGAAGTCACCAGCGCCGAGGGAGCCTGGGGCGGTATTAAGGTGTTTAACCCCTGTGAAGTGTTTTAACCCCTTCAGCCCAGCGGGATGGGGACCCTGAGGGTGAGAGCCCCCCAAGGATTATATAGTCCTAAAAAATGTTGGTTAAATTCTGTCCTTATGTTGTATTTATTGTCATATATAGTTTTCATTGAAATGTCATTTTCAGAAGATTGCCAAATTTAGAATTAAAATGTAACTTGGTACAACCGAAAAGTGGCATCATTTTTCCTCCTTTCTATATTTGGCGGTATATATTTATAGTAATATTCCATAAATCCATTGCACCAGATGAAGAATGGCACAAATTCTAAAATGACAGGGTAAACAACAGATGAAAAAAATCTGACATTTGATAAATTGCAGACAAATTTGACTAGTGTGCCTACCTTTTCCTTATTAAATGCTATAAGAATATATATCCGGAAACAAAATAAGACTGGGTGCTCACTCAAACAGGCCCTATTCCTCAAGGACCAAATAAATCTACAAATACTACTAAATGAGCAGCACAACCATAGAAATTAAGACACTTCAATGATTCGGTCCACAGTGAACCCAATCAATAAAGTGTCTTTATTTTTATGGTTTTGCTCCTTATTGAGTAGTATTTGATAAATTGCGCCACAAGTTTCTCAATTAGATGGAAAAGTGACGAAAATACTTTTGATAAATACCCCTAGTGTGTTATGGATTCAAACAACTAGCAAATTATTTTACTACTTTAAAGGGACACTATAGTCACCAGAACAACTACAGCTTATTGAATTCGTTCTGCTTAGTAGAATCATTACCTTCAGGCCTTTTGCTGTAAACACTGTCTTTTCAGAGAAAATGCAATGTTTTACATTACAGCCTAGTGATAACTTCACTGGCCACTCCTCAGATGGCTATTAGAGATCCTTCCTGGGTCATGGCTGCCTAAAATGCATCCAAACATTAAGTATCTCCTCCCTCTGCATGCAGAGACTGAACTTTCCTCATAGAGATTCATTGATTCAATTCATCTCTATGAGGAGATGCTGATTGGCCAGGGCTGTTTGAATTGTGCTGGCTCTGCCCCTGATCTGCTTCTTGGTCAGTCTCTGCCAATCCTATGGGGAAGCATTGTGATTGGATCAGGCAACCACTTCTGATGTCAGAGGAAGTTCACAGGCAGAGGCAGCAGCTTCAGACTTGAATACAATTAAGATTTTATTATCTTTAGGGGGTTCAAGGGGGCTAGATAGTGGTTTTAACATGTTTGCGTTCCTGACCCTATAGTGCTCATTTAACCTCTTAAGACCTCAGGGCGTTCTATGCTGTCCCTATTTTGATGGCTCTAAACGCTGCAGGGCGGCATAGAACGCCCTGCAATCCTATGTACTTACCTGGTCGCCGGCGATCGCGGTATGGGGACTTACCTGGGAGCCCAGGGAGTCCCCCTCCGTCCTCTTCGGCCCCCTGGGCCATGTAATCCAAGGTACTCTCTCTGCTGTCTGAAAATGAAGTAAAATAACTGTAAAAATAAATATATACTTAGATTATTTATATATATATATATATATATATATATATATATATATACATATACACACTGTCTAAGTGGATTTTAATAATATATACATAATTTTATATGTATATTAATATCAAAATACACGTACAATGATATTGATTAAATATATATAATTTTCATCATATATATTTATATATAATAAAAAAAAACATAGGATATTAAAATATCTGTATTAGACAAATTATTTTGGTCAGCACCCCACTGGGATTCAAATATCAGGAATATCCTGGAGAATTACCATTTCAGGAATTAAGGTCATGCTAACCAAACATATAAAAATGAACAAGGCTAGACTAATGCAAGACAAACTCTTGTAAGAAATAAGGCACCAGTCGTGTCTGTCTTGCTATGTAGAATAATAAAATAGATTAGAAGTGAACCTTCTTAAAACAAAAACACGGTCTAGAAACTAAACATATATTGTGATATTGCAGAAGGTCTTGATGGTAAGGTATGTCTTTGCTGATGATACTTACATTTGCAACAGGGTTGGTGTTCCAGGAGGGATAAGTCAAATGGTTTAGTAAAATGGTCAGAGCTATGGCAACTGACATTTGATGTGGATAAGTGAAAGATAATGCATTTTGGAAGTAAAAACCCAAGGGCAGAGTACAGAATATTTGATGGAGTCCTAACCTCAACATCTGAGGAAAGGGATTTAGGGGTGATTATTTCTGAGGACTTAAAGGTAGGCAGACAATGTAATAGAGCAGCATGAAATGCTTGCAGAATGCTTGGTTGTATAGGGAGAGGTATTAGCAGTAGAAAGAGGGAAGTGCTCATGCCATTGTACAGAACACTGGTGAGACCTCACTTGGAGTATTGTACGCAGTACTGGAGACCGTATCTTCAGAAGGATATTGATACCTTAGAGAGAGTTCAGAGAAGGGCTACTAAACTGGTTCATGGATTGCAGGATAAAACTTACCAGGAAAGGTTAAAGGATCTTAACATGTATAGCTTGGAGGAAAGATGAGACAGGGGGGATATGATAGAAACATTTAAATACATAAAGGGAATCAACACAGTAAAGGAGGAGACTATATTTAAAAGAAGAAGAAACTACCACAACAAGAGGACATAGTTTTAAATTAGAGGGGCAAAGGTTTAACCCCTTAAGGACCGCTGACGGTTCAGGACCGTCAGCGGTAAAACGTGCGTTTGGACCGCTGACGGTCCTGAACCGTCATAACGGTTTTGGGCAACTTACCTGATCGCCGTCGGTCCCACGGCGGCGATCATCTCTCCTCCCGGTCCAGGGGGACTGCCTGTCTGCCCGGGCAGTCCCCCCTCGGCAGATCAGGACCCCACGGCCATGTGATCACTCGATCACATGACCGCAATAGGGGTCTTTGTATCTGCCTTCAGGGGGACTGTCTGTGCTGACAGGCTGTCTCCCTGCAAGTGAAAAATCATAAAATAAAGTGTAAAACAAAAAAATCAGTGTAAAAAAAATTATAATATGTGTATATATATATGATATATATACATGTATTATATCTATATATACCTATATATAATATATGTATATATATCATATATATATAATGTCTACGTATACGTATATTAATATAAAAATACACTTATATTTAAATTACACACGAATATATATAATAACTATATATAGTATATATATATTATTATAAAATACAAATAATATGTTAATAAAAATAAATAACAAAAAATAAAAATATTTTTTAATAATTAAAAAAATTATATATATATTCAATTTTATTCTAACAGTATTTTGATGTTGATATATATATATTTATATCAAAATACACTTAGAATGTAATTATATATATATCTATGTATGTATAAATAAATAAAAATAATACGAAATATACATATGTCCACATACAAAATTACATTAATAATTTCATAAATATACACATAGACGTCAAATATATAAATATGTATATATATTAAAATTCGACGTGCATATTTATGTAATATTTTTACCTAATTAAGTAATTTTAATGATTGCAATTTGAGGGACCTGCCTGCCAACCCAGGCCAAAAGTCCAGATAATTTAATTTGCTAGCACTGTGCTTAACCCTGTAACTTTCTATGACACCCTAAATCCTGTACATGGGGGTACTGTTTTACTCGGGAGACTTCGCTGAACACAAATATTAGTGTTTCAAAACAGTAAAACATATCACAGCGATGATATTGTCAGTGAAAGTGAAGTTTTTTGCATTTTTCACACACAAACAGCTCTTTCACTGAGGATATTATTGCTGTGATATATTTTACTGTTCTGATACACTAATATTTGTGTTCAGCGAAGTCTCCTGAGTATAACAGTACCCCACATGTAGAGGTTTTATAGTGTTTGTGAAAGTTACAGGGTCAAATATAAGGCTTGATTTTACTTTTTTTTTTTTTATTGAAATTTGTCAGATTGGTTAGGTTGCCTTTGAGAGCGTATGGTAGCCAAGGAATGAGAATTAGCCCCATGATGGCATACCATTTGCAAAAGAAGACAACCCAAGGTATTGCAAATGGGGTATGTTCAGCCTTTTTTAGTAGCCACTTAGTCACAAACACCAGCCAAAGTTAGCGTTTTTTGCATTTTTAACACACAAACAAATATAAATGCTAACTTTGGCCAGTGTTTGTGACTAGGTGGCTACTAAAAAAGACTGGACATACCCCATTTTAAATACCCTGGGTTGTCTACTTTAAAAAATATGTACATGTTAGGTGTGTTTCGGGGATTTATGACAGATAACGGTGTAACAATGTCACTATTGATACATTTAAAATATATATATATATTGAAACAGCAATTTCCTACTTGTATTTATAGGCCTATAACTTGCAAAAAAAAGCAATAAAGCATGTAAACATTGGGTGTTTTTAAACTCGGGACAAAATTTTGAATCTATTTAGCAGTTTTTTTCATTAGCTTTTGTAGATAAGTAAAAGATTTTTCAAGTAAAAGTCCAAAAACATGTTTTTTTTTTTATTTTTCACCATATTTTATTTTTTTTAAATACAATATATGACATAATATAAATACTGGTATGTAAAGAAAGCCCTTCTTGTCGTGAAAAAAACAATATATAACTTGTATGGGAACCGTAAATGAGAGAGCGGAAAATTACAGCTAAACACAAACACCACAAAAGTGTTAAAACTGCTCTGGTCCTTAACGTACAAACATCGCAAAAACAGGCCGGTCCTGAAGGGGTTAAAAATATCTGGAAGTATTACTTTACTGAGAGGGTAGTGGATGCATGGAATGGCCTTCCAACTGAAGTGGTAGAGGTTAACACTGTGAGGGAGTTTAAGCATGTGTGGGATAGGCATAAGGCTATCCTAACTATAAGATAACTATAAGATAAGGCCAGGACTATTTAAAAGTTTTTTGAAATATTGGGCAGACTAGATGGACTGAATGGTTCTTATCTGCCGTCACATTCTATGTTTTTCCAATAGAGATTAGATACCTAATGTATGACCCTTGCAAATTAGAACCTTGTCAAAGGCAAAACTTCAAGTGGTCAGACTGAAATTCCAGACAATGCTGAATGAAAAGTCCCTGGCTATCAAACATCAAGCAGCAATAAACTGAAAATCCGACTGTTCTCTGGAAGCAAAGTATTTAAGTATCAAGACTTTATACAACCAGGATATTTATTGTCAGCACTCTTTTGTACCATGCATTATTGTATGTATAAACTTACCTAAATGTGACCCAGTTGTTAGGAAGCCTAATGTAAGCAACTGGGAGGAACTGAAAGATCAGAAACCCTGGTGCCTTTACTAGTCTTTCATGCAAACTACTAATGCTCTTACCTGAGGAGGGAAAACGTACTAAACAGCCATAGAGACAGATGAACAACGGCAGGCCTGAATTGCAGCAGCAAATGGGGATTTGCACAACTGACAGCCTAAAATGTTTAAACTATAGGCTTCCATCTGTACCCCATATGCCATTTCTCATCATTAGTGGTGGGACGGTTAAAACAACCAGACTAGGTGGAATACATGGTTATACCCAGGGAGTCACCTTATGGAAGTGCTGTTTGCTGGGTCTTCAAGGGAAATAGGCTTGGCTCCAGCATGTTTGCATTAGACAGCCTTCATCCTCTGAGGGAGATAGTTGTGTCAAACCCCTGGTCGTTGAAGGAGGTACCCAGGCTGGCGACTCAGAGATATGCAGTTGCTGGGTCTTCAGTGGACCGCTTTCATCCCCTAAGGGAGAGATTGGGTCTGTCCCCCGGTCACTAAAGGGGGTACCCAGGCTGGCGAGCTCATAGATGTGCTATTGCTGGATCTTCAGGGGTAAGCGGCTGAACCCTGGCAAGGTTACAAAATTATTGCCTGGTGAGCATTAAAGAAATATCTAGGCCTGCTTAAGCAGACTTTCCAAACTGCTGCAAAAAGATAAAAAAAACAACCGCACTCCAATTACATGAAGATCCAGATGCTAAACTGGACCATGGTCCAGCTCCCGGGAGTAGATATCAGTGGCAGTCACTCCCAAGTATCTGCAATTTTATTTGGAAAAGTGAGACACAGCAATGTTTCGAAATACCTGTTTATAGGCCAAAGCATAGTGAAAGTGTAAAACAAACTCATTCGGGGCTTGACAAATTTGCTTTCAAAAAGTTAGGAGCTCCCCCTCCCTTCCCTCCCCCCCCCCCCCCCAAAACCAAAAATAAAATTCTAAAAGGAACCCTATAGTCACCAGAACGACTACAGCTTAATGTAATTGTATATAGCCTGTCCCTGTAGACTTTTCAATGTAAAAGCTGCCATTTTCAGAGATGAGGCAGTTTTTACATTGCTGCCTAGTAACACCTCTAGTGGCTGTCACTCAGATGGCCACTAAAGTGTCTGTCTTAGTCCACAATGTGCAGTGCCTTCATTCAGTGTCTTCACGCTCTGCGTGGAGGCACTGAACGTTCCCCATAGAGATGCTTTTAATTAATATAATGCATCTCTATGAGGAGATGCTGATTGGTAATTGATATTCTTGGCTATGGAGGCGGGCCAGCTACTGCGAGACCGGCAAGGCCCTGGGGAAAAAAGCTGAATAAAAACGTAATTCCCAATGCGATCGGAGGGGGCTGGTGACCTAAACATACACATACACATCTTGATAGCGGGTCTCGCTGCGGTTAATGGGAGTAAGCAGCCACTGTTCCAGACTCCCTTCTTCCGTCTCCTTCTGTCTCTCCAGCCGCAATCAGCTCTGTGTGCGCCGTGAGGAAGTGAAAGGAACTGTAATAACTTCCTCCCGGTGCCGAGGTCACACAGGGTAAAGGCAGAGCCATTCCTCTGCACCGGGAGGAAGTAATTACAGTTCTTCACTTCCTCTCGGCTCACAAAGAGATGCATGGGGATTGAGACAGGAGGGGACGGGGCTGTCCAATCCCAGGTGCCAGGGCAAAATATTTATTCGCCTTGGAATTTGTTGAGCCCTGCATTAAGTGATTAATTATAGATTGTTAATTGAACATTGGTATAGTCCATTCAGTCTATGTTGGTGCTCTCCATTGCATCACCCAGCGTTCCCACCTGAATTTACTCATGAGCAAATATAAATCACCACAGAGCAAAAAGAAATAAATAAACTAACAAATAACATTGCAGTTCTGATCACATGGATCCAAACACTTTCTTTCTAGATCGGGGTGGGGGGACCACTCCACTGCCATTGGGCGTGCATAAATGTCATTACACCATCATGCATAAATGTGGGCGTGGCTTCAGCTTACTGAAGAGGGCAGGACACACCAACTAGCCCCCATAAGACTACAGAACCTCTCACAGAGAGGGGGCGGAGTAAAGCTAGCTCCTGTGGCAGTGCAGATGCCAACCACCTACAGGATCCTATGCAGGACTGATCAAACAGGAAACAACTGGAGTAGCCAAACAGTGTGTACCAATTCAACTATATAGAATGAAAAAATCCTAAACAGAGACTAAACATTGGTATGGGATCAAAATGTTTAGATACCATCATAAGACATCCACCCACAATACCAAGTGAAATAAAGAACATGCATAATTCACTATAATAAAATCATATAATACCAACGTGAAATATTTATATATCCTCTCATTAAGGGAGTCCCTATATATAGAAAATGTGCAACGGGACAGGGTGCATAACCATAAAGTGCACTAGTGAAGTGCTCTGAGATGCATCCTGTCCTTATTAAATAAATTGTAATTGGTAACCAATTCATTCCAAAGTGCATTAATGATCTGCCTACAACCTCTTCAACACATAAAGTGCCTTAGTATCCACTAAGATGCAGATATACAATAAATGTAAAACGCAAAGCGACAGTGTCAAAATAAGACACTTGCGGAACACAATTAAACCGTGAAATCATGTGTGGTTAAAAATGAGTGCTAATTGATGTAACAAGACATGTATCTAAGATCCCAATGAACGACCAATGTACTGAAGTGTGAAAATTGAGCCAAGCACCAGCACCAATTGAATCTGAACATCTGTAAAATTAAGTAAATGCTGCCATGTTTAGTCAACTCGGTCTCCTCCTTGGGGACTTTGCATAGCTTGCAAAGACCCCCGATTGTGATTCTCCTGCTTGGTGGCTGTGGGGGGCAGGGGAAGGTGAGTATTATTTACATGAACCTGTCCCTCGCAGCTGCCTCCATGGTCTTCCTGCTGTTTCTTTGTCTGTCAGGAGCAAAAAGTTAGCAAAGTCCGCAATGGTAGCTCCACCTTTTGTCAAGTAGTAATGAAACGCATATGTATTTTAGGAGAAAAAGATTGAGAAAGACGAAAAGAACCGATTAGGAGTAAGGGAGAGAAGAGGAACAGATTGAATTAAAGGGACACTATAGGCCCCCAGACCACTTCAGCTAATTGAAGTGGTCTGGGTGCAGTGTCCCTAATGCATTTAGGGCTGCAATGTTTATATTGCAGCAATAAGTCTGCCTCCAGTGGCAGTCTACATGTAGTTGGCAAATACCCATTTGAGGAGTTAGAGTAGAATAAATTGCAAAATAATTCTATACATTAAAGGAATACTGTACTTACTATAACTACTTTGTGTAGTTTAACCCCTTAAGGACACATGACATGTGTGACATGTCATGATTCCCTTTTATTCCAGAAGAATAAAGAAATGCTGATTGGCCAAAACAGTGTTTGGCCCGCCCCTTGCAGATTTTATCCAATGCTTTCCCATTGGCTAAAAATGTAAAATTCTGATGTCACCAAGGGGGCGGAGCTAGCGCCAGCGTACCCGTGCAGCGCTGGAAATAAGGTGAATTTTAATTGCATTTAAGGGGGGTGCGGGTTAGCACTATAGGGACAGGAATACATGTTTGTGTTCCTGACCTTTATAGTGATCCTTTAAAGGGAAACTCCAGTGCCAGGAAAACAATCCGTTTTCCTGGCACTGGAGGGTCCCTCTCCCTCCCACCCCCCAATCCCTGGTTACTGAAGGGGTGAAAACCCCTTCAGTCACTTACCTCAGGCAGCGACATGTCCCACGTCGCGGCCTGCTCCTCCCCCGCCACTCCACCTTCTTCCTCCGTCCTCCGGTGGGCGAGACTGATCCCGCCCACTGGCCGAGGAGTCCCAATGCTCATGCGTGGCAATGCCGCACATGCACATTGGCGCACCCCATAGGAAAGCATTGAAAATGAATTTCATTGCTTCTCTATGGGGAATAGAGCTACGCTGGAGGTCCTCACACAGCGTGAGGACGTCCAACGACGCTCTAGCACAGATAATCTGTGCTAGGGACCAGGAAGTTCCCTCTAGTGGCTGTCTAGTAGACAGCCACTAGGGGAGGACTTAACCCTGCAAGGTAATTATTGCAGTTTATAAAAAAAACTGCAATAATTACACTTGCAGGGTTAAGGGTAGTGGGAGTTGGCACCCAGACCACTCCAATGAGCAGTGGTCTGGGTGCCTGGAGTGTCCCTTTAAATGATTTTTTTATGACAGAATCAATGGCGGGTCGCATCGATCACTGCTCATGTGCTTGCAGTCTCCAATGCTTCTCTAAAGCATGACTTTAGGATGACATTATATGGGGAGGGAGGAGGTGGCAGCAGAAGGAAACTCTGCAATGGAAACAAAATGAAGTAAAAAAACAACTTATAGGTATAATAATGAACATGGAGGACCATAAAACTAACTAGGAACATGGATAGCATAGGGTAAGTAATGAAATTTGTATTTCTAAAGCCATATTGTCCTACTAACGTGTCCAACTGTCGTCATAGTTTCGAAGCAAAGCTTGGATTATTTGGCTACTTTTTAAATAGCCTTTTAAAAATAACAGTGCGGCTGTTTTGTTATGTCATGATTCATTCCTGTGCTAAGAAGTGAAACGGAAGTAGCCTAGTTTGTATTTCTCATCATGCCCTATTGCCTATTTTATTAAGCTATTCATAGCATCAGGTCTTGTATTTAGTTCAGACCTCAGATGAACCCACACTATCACCAGGCAATTAAGGATCTCTTGGCACTACTTCTGTAATCACTCGCCAAAAAGTAATCTAACTTTAAAGACCATTCTTCAGCTAGCTTCCCCTCACATGTATTCTCATACAGCAGATCCATACTTTGCATTATTTTCTGTTTTTATCAATTGAGAAACAAAATGTAATTCATCTTTGAACAGCTCAGTGTTCAATTGTGAGACTTGTAATTTAATGTCTTTATTTTTCTATCTAAGCAAGTAGCTTTTATATTTTCAAAAATACTGTTTTAACTGTGAGTGCCATCACTAGTTTCTTTTTACTTGGATAGGGAACCGGGCTACTTGAATTTGGGGCAATGTAGCCAAATCTCCTTCTTGTTAGTGAAGTGATCACTGGGCCAAAAGGATCTGTTTATGCAGAGTAAAATCGCATTTTTAGTGAGCGGAGTGGGGCCGGGGACTTAATTTGTTTGTATAGTGTTCCTTTAACCCCTTAAGGACCAAACTTCTGGAATAAAAGGGGATCATGACGTGTCACACATGTCATGTGTCCTTAAGGGGTTAAGCATGTGTTCTGTCCTGTGCACCCAACACTTTACTTGAGAATGAATTGGTATATTTAGTTAAGTTGCTATAAATAGTCAGTGAGCCCAGGCGTAGATCCCATGTGCTCAGTCTTTAGTTGCCTTCTTTGGCATAAACTTTGCTGCGGTTTTACACCAATCAACTCACTGTGAACTTTGCTATGTTATCTTTCATTTGGTTGGGGGTTGAGAGAGCAGGCAGATGTAGGGAATATATATATATATATATATATATATATATATATATATATATATATATATATATATATATATATATATATATATATATATATAAAATCTCTATCTAGGTTGTGTTTTGTTTGTGTTTTTTTTTTTTTTTTTTTTTTTTAAAGCTTTATTTTTTTTTAAATTTTTTTTGGTCAAACTTTAGGATTAATTAAGCGGACTAAAAGCAAACCTATTTCACAGCTTAATTTTACTCAGATGAGCATGAGTCAAACAGGCATTATTTTTTTCCCCATGCACATATATGTGCATTATGCAATGTGTGTTTTTGTGTGCATTTAGGATTAGCGTAGTTTAAATTGTTAAGGAATCTTGTGAAAGTTTGTGTGCGACCATAAGCATATGACAAATTAAAGGTGCTTGAACTGGGCAAATAGTGGTACAATACACAGCAAAATATTTGCAGAGGCTCCTATTTGTATATAAGCTGTACTTTATAACAGGTTACATTTGAACATAGAAAAGTTATACACAAACCTCTCTTGAGTGATGTATTTCAAAGTTGCGTGTGTTCCTCGTGATTCGTTTGAGAAATGACAAAGATTTGTGTAGACTATAGCTGTCATGTGAGTGAGAAAGTGGTGGCTTGTCATGCAGACTGACTGCCATATAATGGGGGCAGAATCGTGGGGAGACTTGTTTTATAGAAGACATCAGATGTATGAATATTCTGACTTTATTTTCTAAAGTGGGAAGTCAAAGTGAATTTAATATTTAAAGGGACACTATATAGTAACCAGAACAGCAGCTTATTGTATTTTTTTCTGGTGAGTAGAATCATTCCCTTCAGGCTTTTTGCAGTAAAGTCTTTTCAGAGAAATGCAGTGTTTACATTACAGCCTAGGGATACCTCCACTGGTCTCTCCTCAGATGGCTTCCTGGGCAGTGCTGCATAGTGTGACTGACATTCAGTGTCTCCACCCTCTGCATGCAGACACTGAACTTTCCTCATGGAGATGCATTGATTCAATGTATCTCTATCTGGAGATGCTGATTGGCTGGGGCTGTGTTTGGTTTGTGCTGGCTCTGCCCCTGATCTGCCTCCGTGACAGCCTCAGCCAATCTATCGCTTTCCTATGTGAAAGCATTGTGGTTGGCTCAGATCACCACTGCTATATTTAATGGGCAAGGGGGCCATTGAGGGGTAAATGGCGGTTTTAACACTATAGGGTCAGGAATAAATGTTTATGTTCCTGACCCTATAGTGTTCCTTTCAGACAGGACTCGACTAATCCCAAGTTGTCATGGCAACTAGACATTTCACCCTGGCATCTGGATTTTGACAACCCTTTAGCTAAAGGGAACAATGGAGCCAGACTGCTGGTGAAGCATAGGAACTGGTCGCCCGCAGGAGCATTGTAGTCGGCGGCCTGCAGGGAGCACTGTAGGCTGGAGTACGCAAGGGAGCAGTAATCTTTCTGCACCTCTTCTCTGCTCCCTTGCGCTGTTTAGTTATGCCGGCAGCTGGAATATGACCTCTCTCCAGCCCTGGCATCACTACAGAGAGCAGGGGAGCTGGAGAGGAACTGCAGGAAGGTTAGAGAGCAGTCCTACTGGACTCCAGGGAAAGGATCCACTCAGCTCTCCCAAAGTTAAGGAGGCTGGGTGGATTTAAATGAATGTCAATTTGTGAGTGTGTGTATGTCAGTCTGTTTAGGTATCTGCCCCCCTCCTATCACATGAAGAAGGTGATTTTCCAATGCCGCGACTGGTCCTGCCTCCATGGCTGAGATCATCAATCTTTATGATCTCAGCTATGGCAATGCTTTGGGAGGATATTGCGCATGATCTCTATGGGTAACATTCAGCGCCTCCATGCAGAACGCTACACATGGGTACTGCACACTGTGGAGTCCTGCACACACAGGACTCTCTAGTGGCTGGCTGAGTGACTGTCACTAGAGATGTTACTAGACAGCAATGTAAACACTGCTTTTTCTCTGAAAAGTCAGTGTTAACACTGAAAAGATTAAAGGGACATGCTACAGACACAAGAACTACATTAATCTGTAGTGGTTCTGGTGACTATATTGTGGCTTTTAGGAATTTCATTTTTCTCGTTTAAAATTAAACTTTGCTAGTTTAAATAAAAATGTCTCCTAACTTTTTTTTTTTTTTTTTTTTTTTAACTTGCTCCTAGATTCTAAACAAATTTTGTCCAGCCCTGCTTTAAGGCACATGTAGCAGAACTTTGAATTCTCATGTTAGTGAAAAAACTTGACTGCAGGAGCCGCCATAGACTATTCTGTCAACTGGAGAATTGACAAAAGGGCAGCTTCTGCCATCACGTTTTGTCCCTGCTTTGTCTTTTACCTTTTAAATGAATTGGTGTTTCAGTGAAAGTCTGACAAAATATTTCATAAAGAATCAGTCTTTATGAAATACTCAATTTGTGGTGAGACAGAATGACTTTAATCAATGCTCAATATACAAGTTCTTTATACCCCTGTATGGGTTCTCATAGCTCCTTAAAGGATCCGTTTTCCTGGCACTGGAGGGTCCCTCTCCCTCCCACCCCCCAATCCCCGGTTACTGAAGGGGTGAAAACCCCTTCAGTCACTTACCTGGACAGCGGTGATGTCCCTCGCCGCTGTCTCCGCCTCCGCGACGCTCCTCCCAGTGTTGCGTCGGCCGGTGGGCAAGACTGATCTCGCCCGCCGGCTGAGGAGACCTAATGCGCATGCGCAGAAATGCCGTGCATGTGCATTACGTCTCCCCATAGGAAAGCATTGAAAAATCATTTCAATGCTTTCCTATGGGGTTTTGAGCGACGCTGGAGGTCCTCACACAGCGTGAGGACGTCCAGCGACGTGTGCTAGAACCCAGGAAGTTCCCTCTAGTGGCTGTCTAGTAGACAGCCACTAGAGGTGGAGTTAACCCTGCAAGGTAATTATTGCAGTTTATAGAAAACTGCAATAATTACAGTTGCAGGGTTAAGAGTAGTGGGAGTTGGCACCCAGACCACTCCAATGAGCAGAAGTGGTCTGGGTGCCTGGAGTGTCCCTTTAAGTTCTATTATTTATTAAATAAATAAAATATATGTTAAGCTGAGGACTCAATCTAGATAATGGAGTAGAGTCTGACCCAACATGGTTGCTCACCTAGATAAAAAGTGAGATTTTCTAAAAAATAAAATAAAAAATATATACATCAATTAAAAATAGATGAAGTTTCATTAAATGTTAATGTAAAAAAAAAAGTGAAAACAGTAGTCCTTTCTAGTTGCTTTATCACCTGTATGGGTTCAAATGTTAAAACAGTCTAACCCGTAAAGTTGGTTCTAATCTAAATATAAAACTGTAGTGATTCTGGTGCTTTTAAAATAAATCTGGAAATGTGTAAATGTTGGTGCTGGATTGATATAAAATGTTTCTCATTGCTTAAAGGGAAACTAGTAACACTTAGCTGATCCATGCCATCCAATAATTGATTAAATTGATGACTGTACTTCTGCTTTAGCAGACTGCCTGTGCCTTGGGGTCCCTAGTTTTGGTCAGACTGCTCAAAATAGTTTGAAAACAGTGACCACATAAGCAGCCTAATTTAGCACTAAAACCGCCTCATCGGCAGGTAGTGTTTATGGTGCCTAGACTGATCATGTTACACAACAAAGGACCATTAATATTTTCTAGAAGTTATAGTAATAACACACTTGCCGGTTTCATGTTTACTTAACTACTCTTTGATATAGTGCTACATGTATTTGTTACGTCTGCTTTGTGTCAGGGTTTTGAGTTGGGTGAAATTAATTTAAGCATGCTTAAAGCTTGTGGGTTTCCTGAAGTGCTGTGATCACACTCTCCTTACACCAAACACTTCATCTTGCAAGTAATGTTTTTCGTCTTCCTTGATACATTCCCATGAAGTGGCCACCAGGTGTAGCATCTCCTGTTGCTGTGCCTTGGATGTCCTTGGTGAGGCTGGTAGATAGAGATTTAAGAATTAAGATACAGTGCTAACTAACGGAATAGAGCTAGGGGGCAACAAACACTGATGGTATGGGTATTGATGTGCTAATTCAAAGTCTCTAACACTAATATACTGCTTACTCCAAGTACTTCACTATCACAGGAGTAAGGAGTGTGCTTTCTCTGCATCATCATCTATTGAGGAGATTTGGTGACCACAGAAATTGTTTATCTTGTAGTAAGTTCCTCTCTAAAGATCCATTGGGACTGTTTGTTTTGGAGTTTCTTGTTTATATGCTTTGTTAATGTATTTTTTTTACTGTTAGGCGCAACATGTTTTCCCAATTCAGTTTTTGTTCCTTTATAGGAGAACTGTCACCTCAGCTATTATTATTATTGGTATTTATATAGCTCCAACAAATTCCCCAGCACTTTACAATATTATGGGGGGGAATTTACAATAAATTGGACAATTACACAGGAACAATAGGTAAATGAGGGCACTCGTTTTTTAATGATCCTGTGACGATACGGCCCTGGACGATACCGAAGGCACAACAGTTCAGTCACGCTATTGTCCGTGTGCATTCTCTTTTACATAACCTGCACCACTAACTGCTCCACTAAATGCTATGTGACTAATCTTTGGTAGTGCGCTGGTATCTGGTTACCATATGATATTCTAACTAGTTCTCTGACTAGACTCTTGTTGGTAATTACTCTCTATAGAGGACAATGAATAACAATATCCTATGAGACCTCAAGGAAGAGACAACCCAGCTTTTTTTCTCAGCAGCTCAAAAGAACTGACTGTTTATTGTAGAAACATCCAGTTTACATACAGTAAATCACAGTATATAGTAAATTCACCAACGGAATACAGAACTGGGCAAATAAAACACACCGCAAGGAACTGGCTACAAAGTGATTCATTATGCTAGTTCTAACCTCTCTTGTGCAAGTCCACCCTGACAACAAATTGTTATCTTGACTGGCCCTTCAGAGCAATCTCTGATTACATCAACAGACCTTTGCTGTAGAAGATACCATGTAGACTTGCTGGCTCTCACAGCAGGTGGTCACTTATAGTACAGCGTTTAACTTGATTACTAAACAAAAGAGGAAATAAAGTTGCGCCAAATTAGAATAGACAAAGTATAGTTACAAATATATATATATATATATATAAGTCCAATGAAAGTCCCAATAAAACTTGCCAGCAGATATAGCCTTAAATATGCAATATGTCCGGAATAATTCTTCTGAAACCGTGTCAGATCCAGGGTATTCATCCGTATGAAAAAACAAAAAGGAAAAACTAATACTGCAATATTTCCCAGAGAAGATAATACCAGTATAAAAAGTCTAATATTGTCCTACTCACATTTTTAAAAGCTTATAACCAACTCCAACCAACAAGTGGAACAATTGTGCAGATGGTTTCAGAAATGTATAAACTGAAAGTTCAAAGTAAAGTTCTCACTCACAAGGAGAGAGCCAATAGGTCACCTGGCCCTAGTGAAATTCGCCTTTGGATCCTTAGGGAGATCCACAGCCCTCTTCCATATCTTTAAAACCCAAATGGTCTTCAATGGGGGAAAAGCAGTAAATGTGGGGGTGTTGAAAAACTGTATGATTTATTAACATGACATATATAATCTGATCAAATGATCATAAAAGGACAAACGAGTCCAAAACGTGTTTTGTCGTGTGCAGCCTTCTTCAGTTGGAGAACTGAGTACATCCCCCCCCCCCCCAGCTTCTTTCATGCATTAAATGTAAACAGGAGTGTTTTATTCCAATAATGTGGTTACTTCTGTTTTGCTTATACTTTGTTCCTTTTACTCTTGGAATTTTACTGTCATTATTGACTTATAGACATATTGTTCTGTTTAAAGACTTATGTTTCTTTTCTTCATTTTCTCCTTTGGCATTTATTTACATATGTCCGCTAGATTCTTTATGGAGTGCAACGCATATGCGTTTCATGAGCAGTGTGAAGCTCCTTATATGGATCGATATTATTATTGTTATTATTAGTATTATAATTATTGCCATTTATATATCGCCAACAGATTCTCTAGTGCTTTACAATATTATAAGAGGGGGGATTTAGCTATACATTGGACAGTTACAGGAAAACCTACAGGAATAATAGGTTAAAGAGGATCCTGCTCAAACAAGCTTACAGTCTATAGTAGGTGGGGTGTAAAACACAATAGGACAGGGAATTGCAATCAAAATAGGTGGGAGTGAAGCAGAGCTGGAGTAGAGAAGTACCCTTCAGGAGAGAGCAAGAGACAGGTATGTGAGGTAGAGGTTACTCTGGGAGACCATAATATAGGTGGAAAGGAACCTGCGTTCCACGAGTAGGAAGGAAGCGATGACAGATCTAACGATGGAACACAGCTTGTGTTCTACAGGCAGAGAGATGAACCGTAACACACCTGTAGGGGACGTATGGAGCGTGTGTTTCAAGAAACCGAACGTGCGTTCCACCGGATATAAAAGACGGAGCTTCACACAAACACTTCTCCAACTGAAGAAGCCTGCACACAGACGGTTTATTTGTTTTTTGGACATTTTCGACGGTGTATTTGTTCTTTTATGGTTTATATGATCATTTGATCGCCTTTATTATTACCTTTATTAGGTGTGTATGTATGGGAAGGCGGACCTTGGAGTTGGGGGGGGGAGGGGGCTGATCCGGCCTGTATAAACTCACTTACCTCCATACCAGGCCGACGACGATTGGTCACGTCGGTTTCCAGGGACAGTCTTCCTCGTGGTAGTCTCCCCTTGGGCCTACCGGTATTCCTTACAGGCTTCCAGTGCTTCTTCGACCCTGGCAAAAATGCTCCCGCCGGCCGCAACAGCTGGGGCATCCTTACCGCGGCGTTCCCGGTACTTTTGCAGCACTTCTGGGTCGGCCATCAGGCACCCGGAAACAGTGAGTAAAAGCTATACGGATTACGTTCTTACTCAAGAACCGCACCAAATCATACGAACGCCTCTATACACACTTGCGGCTATACTCCCCTAAACGACTAATACAAACGTACGAACAAACTACACGAACGGGAAACTGCACGAAATACCTATGACCCGAAAAGGCTTATACTCTCGAAATGGCAAACTATCACACGAACGGCTCTATTACGTACGGCTATATTACGTATGCTAAATGTCAAACGGCTACTACATGAATGGCGGTCATACGAATGGCTATTTCACGTATGGCAAATTTTCAAACCGCTGCTACACGATTGGCTTTACACAGATGGCTAAAAAAAAAATCACATTATACTAAGCTCATGAACAGCTAATTCACTTTAGAAATCAGACGAACGCATAGCTCTCACGGACGAGCACACGAAACATGCCACAAACCACATATTATCAAGGCCACACCGCCCTCTACCGGCGGAAATCATTCATGACGGCTACAATTGTTATGCATTACTAAGTCTATAACCGACATCATTTTATGCTGGTTGTTTCAAGCCATCCAGATAGGTTATAATATGCTTAGCTTCTTAGCATCTGGTTGATGGGAAATATTATAAATTTCTAATGGTGGTATTTGATGTTTCCCATACACTTAGCACATGGTCTTTATCCTTCCAGATTGTGCCTTTTCTCCCTGACTATTCACACAAAGTTATAGTTTCAAAATCCTCTAAACCACGGTACGACATCAAAACACAATTACGGGGTATAATAATAAAAAATATACCATAATCACTTAATACGGCTATAGGAATTAATTAATCATTAGGTCAGAAATTTAGATATTGTCCTTATACGGTATCATTTCAGTACAAACCTCTATCAACATGAAAAATACTAATCCCACCCAGACGGGTACGTTAAACGATCATACGCTTTCGAGTCTACTAACAAACCCGTAAGTTCAAATTATACGTCACAAACATGACCATTAAGGTAGTAACCCCTTCATAAGTGTATAACCTCTTTTTTTAAAAAAATAAATCACGTTGGGGCCTGACTAACATGGCAAACAGACGTGTCCTGAAAGAGCTCCTCAACTACTTTGCTGAAAAGCTTAATTTACCTACTCATTAAGCTCGATTAGGGACAATACTCGAACACTAACAGACCCCTGACTCAGGGGGTACATCTTGTCTAAATTAGAAAAATAGAAACCTCAAGGGGCCAGAAGACTGGGAAGAAAAATTCGTACCCAACTTCCGTGCCTCAAGAGAGACGGTCACCTAGACTGGGTGATAGGGGGTAACCCAGGAATTAAATAACATGAATAAGAGAGAACCCAAACGGGTGTCTTACAAGAAGACAACCAAAAGGGTAGAAGCCCAGTCCAATCTTAAAGTTGGTAAAGTAGCAAAAAAAAAATCTTTATTAAAGTCTATTAAAAAACTGGGACTGCGTAGTGATGAACAGAGTCCTATAAGGAGAGAGATAATGGCATGGAGAGACGGCTTGCAATAAGCCAAGAAAACTGAAAAGCCCCTCACTAATAAAACGAGAGGGAGGCAGTATGCTAAACCATGCAAAAAGCAGTAGGGGAGAGAAAAGGGAAGGAGGGAGGAAAGGAAAGTATACACTCCCAAACTATTCCCTTGCTCACTGTGCTAGCCCTTACTCTCCTAAATAACACATTTGTGGGTGTTCTAATCTAGACTAAGTCCACACATCTAAAGCCCCAGGTACTAAACACTAAACAAACATAAGTGCAAAGTGCTAAAGTGCTCAGAGAAGTGAAAGCAGACTGATCCCGACGCGCGTTTCGGCGTAACCGTCGCCGTCATCAGGGGTATCTGAAGAGAGGCTGTCCCCGCGGTTTATTTTATATCAGTACCTCATTAAACCCACCTGTGTAGCTGCCAGTCCGGGTGCTCGAAACATTCGGCCGTCTCACGAGTGGGGCTGAGGGGGCGTGGTATGACGCACCGCAAGCCCCGCCCCTACTACCACGTGATGGGCGGCCGGGATGAAAAAAACGAGCGCACACAGATCGGGAGAGAGGGATTAACCCTTAGAGTGCACAATTAACTCCCATTGACGTTATGGATAGCAATCCTATTAGTTTACTGTGGTATATATTATATGTAATGAAGGAGAAAAGAAGTAATTCATAGTTGTAGCTCATAAGTGAGTATCAGGTAGCCAGATGGACAATTTTGTGAGAACCTATCTACCTAATCCCCTTTATGTGTGTGCCCTATTATATATCCCTTGCCATGATCCTAAATTTAAGACTATTACTTGTGTATATAAATTATTTAGGAGGATACTTAATTATTGATTCATGGTTGTATCATAAGTGGTAACACAGTATCCGCTCCGATTTTGCCAGGTTCTCACAAAATCGAGGCCATGCAAACCAGAGGCTAATATCGCTTGTATTCTATTAATCTGTTAAGTTCATTTTAAGCATCGTTAAAGCTTGTTCATCCTCAATGTCCTACTATGCATAAGTATTTAATACAATTTGTTCTGAACAGGATAGGACATGGCAATCTCGCCTGCATATATTCAGTTTTAAAAATTGGCGCACTATCCTCAAAATCCACAACATCATTTGTGTATTCTGTTGAGCTTGACTATGCTGTTGGGGCTATGCAAGCATTTATGTATAATCTTTATGCATTGAAAAAAAAAAATAATAATAAAAAAATCACGTCATAAAACATAAAGATAAAGATGCCTACGCCTTATTAGAGATAACTCTCACTCGAATTCATTAATCCGCTAGGTCCAAGACACACAAACGGTTATTACCCCTCAAATGAAAGAACTAATTACAAAGGTAGGTATGAAAAAAAAAAAAATTTAATCTTTTAAAACCGTTCAAATGTCACATACATTGTATAAAGTACAGTTCACTTTCAGGTTCCACAGACAACTGAGTCTATCCGGTCAAACACTACGTCACGGAATAAGACCCTCCATTAACTTTTAGGTATGCACGCCCCCCAGTTACTTCTCCTCAAACTCTATTAACGTATAGATTACACAAGCTCAGGCTATAGATTGTCATGACGAGACCTACACCCATCCTCACACGGAGGTATCATACGCCCCACGTCCCAAATCACAGATGGAGTCTCGCACACTCCACATGGGGTGCAGTTAATACCACACCTTCTTCTCCCCTCTGTCTTCTAATCACAACCCAGAGGACTACACCCCGCCATCGATTCATGGCACAGTCAGGACCAAATCATAGGTAGAGCCTCTATTCAGCCTCTTGGCAATTAGCAGGGCCTCATCACCCCAAACTTAAGTTCTTCGCCTCCTGGAATTTATAATAATAGCAACCTAAGACATACCCACTACGTTACTACTATACAGTATCATATGTCATTTTAGCATGTCTCACCTGTCAGATCAAGGAGAGGACTTCTCATTGCCCAGTACACCGGCCAGACCAGCTACTCCAACCATAGCCACTGCCATAGGCGAAAACCTAGAGACATCGAGCCCCTGTTCTATGAGGTCATGGACTATCCCAAAAATAGCCACTGAACTTGGGCGTAGAGGAATTTCATATCCAGCCACCGCCAGGAAAGCTGAGCTGTATAAGCTGCTCATGGCCAACTCAGACAGTCCTCTGCCAGGGCCTAGCACGCAGGCCAACATCGGCGATACTCTTGCCGGGATCCAAACCACCATGTCAGCAATGCTGGCATCAATCAATAACCTAGATCAGAGAATGGAGAAGCTGGAATCCTCAACCACAGCTAACGTAAACTCTACAGATCTCTTGACCACCATAACCACTGCACAAATTGCAGTCGCACAGGGTAATGCCACCACCACGCCACCCGCACAGGGGTCAGAAACGCACATAATCACTCCAGCACACATGGTTCCACCAATATAAAAAAGGATATTTTAGAGGGTAAGGATGTGAATCTCATGTCACTCTTCATAGCATCCCAAGACATAATTGACAATAAAACAACTACGGTGACTTGTCTGTGGTACTTAAAGCCAAAGACCACAGGTTAGATAAAAACTGTCCATCCCAGACTTTGTGCTAGCCTTCGGTCTCTACAGAGATGTCATTTGCTTTTACTTCCCACAAAGCAGAGAGGAATTAGACCTCTACATGCACAAGATGGTAGATCTGGTAAACAAATACGGTGGCACTACCTTCTACGACTGTCACAAGTCTTTCTCGACTAAAGCAGCGGTGACATTTGCTCAGTTTAATATCAGGATAAACTGGAGCCACATGGACACCGAATTATTCTGCCGCCACTTTGCCGGGCGAGTGCCACCGGCTTGCGCTATTTGCTCATCCAATTCTCACACTACCAACTTGTGCCCCATCGAACCTAATTTACCCACCACTAGCTACAGTACACCGAGCACCAGCACATTTGAACAAAGAGGTTCAAAGGACAAACTGGGTCGACCGATAGTCTTTTTGGGAAGGCACAGGTATGCAACAACTTCAACGCGGGCGGTTGCAGTTTTAGTGCCTGCAGGTTGTTGTATGTCTGTACCATCTGCTTTAGAGCTCATGCCAAGACCATGTGCCCTAATCATCTCTTTCCCAAAAAATAAATAACGGAAGTACAGGTTGACACTCTAGCCTTTTACTTTGTCACTCACCCATCTCCACACCTAGTCAATTTCCTCATCACGGGCTTCACCAAAGGGTTCCACACGGGGTTAATTGCACTGCCATAGGTACGTTTGAGTGTAAACAACTTACAATCAGCAACATCAGATCCGACCACAAGTGGATAAACTCTGTCACAACGAAATTCAGGAGGCTTCATGATCCGGCCATTCCATACGCCCCCATTCACTTGCTGGCGTACCAATCCTATAGGTATCACCACAGGGAAAAATAACAATAAAAAAATGATTGATCATAACATAACGGCTCCGCATTCTGTTGTGACACCTAGCCTGAAGGCACTCATACCATCAGACGAATTCTCCCGGCATTAGGCCACAATGGACAACGCAATACAGGCGATATTGGAGGCAGGAGAAGCAGCCTGGTTAGAAACTGACATTTCCAGCGCCTTCAACTGCTCCAAATACGCCAGCCACTGTGGCATCTACCAGGAATAAAATGGAAAGGATTATACCGTGCGACTAACTTTTGGGGACAAAGCAACCCAAAGTTATTTGATTTATTCACTGAAAAACACTATGCTGACCTGTTATACGTAGGTAGCTGTCCAGTCGCCATCCACTATCTAGATGATTCCCGGACTGTAGGAAAACACAAAACCATCCCGCTAAGCATTACGGAAACTGTGGCAATTTTTAACCATAGGAGTGCTGGTAGCCTTGAATAAAACAGTGCTACCTGTCATCAGGTTATCATTTCTGGATATATGCCCAGACTCAGTCACCATGCAGGCTAGTCTCCCCGCAGACAAAGTTCAGAGAATCAGGACAGAGATAGAGTTGTTTCTCAACATAGATACTACTAACTGAGAAAAAACCTACAGTCACTACTTGGTTCTCTGAACTTTGCTATGAGAATTATCCCACAAGGACAGGCTTTTATATCGTGGCTACTCAGCCTCTTACCCAAACTATCCAACAACCTCAGCATAGTCACTCTAGACCAACATGCTAGGTCAGACTTATCTATGCGGAGACAATTCTTGTATCATTGGAACGGTACAAATTTGTTCATTCCACATTGGACAGAGTTTTCCCCAGTGTTATGGACAGACGCAGCAGCCCACTTAGGGCACGCAGCTATTTTT
>NC_086327.1:938287-943287 GCF_036172605.1 Pelobates fuscus | reverse complement strand
TGAAGATTATGCTAGCGCTAGTGTACTTATAATCTTAATTTTAATAATGACAGGAGGCTTCATATTTTGCATAAACTCTCTTTACTAACTCCACATAGCAGTAAAGAAAAGTGAAAACATTAACCAATCAAAATGCAGTAGGAGGCATAGTATTCACAGTGATGAGGCTCCTCACCCTTTTTCGAAAGCGACATCAAATACAAAATTGTTTAAACGGATAAAGTCTTGAAACATGCACCAACGGGTGACTTTCCAAAATACGGAGTCCTAGTGGCTGAAGGACGGTCCAAACGTGTCTATCCTGAGCGTAAACTGTAATGTCCTGAAGTTATGCTGAAAAAGAACGTGGAAAAGGTTAGGTACTGATCTGGCAACTGTTTGCACTGATGTAATAAACCCAACACTTATTCCACCGAAATGTAAAAAATGTAAAACTAGTCTAAGTATGACAGTAAACGATAACAATGAGCTAACTAAACAAGGTACAAGCCTGATTAGGGAGATACAAGGTGAGTAGGGAGATAGAGAAAGGAAGGAATACTCAGAATATAGGTATACTTACATGAGTCCTCATCCCTCGAGGGTGTGGAGGGTGGGAAAATACTCGCCTCCTGTCATTATTAAAATTAAGATTATAAGTACACTAGCGCTAGCATAATCTTCAATTTTACCACATGACAGGAGGCTTCATATTTTGCATTTTTTTTTTTTTTTTTTTAAATTCTTTATTTTTGAGTGCAGAGGTAAATATACAATTCATCAATAGTACTGGGTTTTAGAGAGATATTAACTGTTCCGTATAGCATAGTCATGTTGCGCTGCACTTTTTTTTTTTTTTAAAACAGGATTAATAACAAGATATGAAACATGCTTGTCAACATTTTCTCTTGTATGCGTTATAACAGGAGATGTTTTTTTGTGGGCGCATCTGAGAGGTGTGATGGGTGTTGGGTATCTCGGGAAAGAAGGGGGCTCTTAGGTGTGCCCTTGTGATGTGTGAGATAATCTTATGGGATTCTATGTGGAGGCTCTTAGTGGCCTCCCATGCGTATGTCCGTGGTATTCTGCGGGAGGTCCCCAGGTGTGGGGTGTCTTTTGCCTAGTGTCTGTCGTATTTAGGTATGTGGCCGTGTGTCGCTAGGCGCACTGCCAAGGTGCCTGAGGTGAGATGTGGGACCTCCTCTTTATGTGTTGCCCCTAACCATGGGGGTGGCGGGGGGGAGGGGTTGTGGCGTCAGTGTGCCTCAAGGTGTTTGTCTCTGCGGGTTCTACAGCTCTGGTAGAGCAGTGGACTGGAGCGTATGTTTGAGAGATAAACAGTAATCAAAAAACAAATATACATATGTAACTTAGATCAAACAGGTATAACGGCTTGTGCCAGTTTTGCCCCAGCTGTTTTTTGGGCAGGTGCCATAGCCATAATCATTGGCCCAGTCCCCATTAGCTGTCAGCCGTCGGTTTCCTGTGAGCTTCCGGCTCTTGGGACGAAGGGGGTGATGTGGGCAGGGTCCCACGTGCCCCCAGGGGTGGTCGCCAGTGGGTCCTGATGGTTGTCCGTTAGTCCCAGTGCTTGGAAGAAGGCCGGTGCCCCTTCTAGTGACGTGAGTGTGTGAGTATGTCCATTGTGGGTTACTACAAGCGTTCCTGGGGCTCCCCAGCGGTAGGGTATGGCTGCAGATCGTAGTTGAGAGGTAACTGTACCCATTGACTTCCTCCAGACTAGGGTATTTTTGGTGAGATCTTGATAAAATGTTAACGAGGAGCCTTCAAAGGGCAGAGGTGCTTTATTCTTCAGTGCCATCATGATCTGGTTCCTATCTTGTGAGGATAAGCAGCGGAGGATAACGTCTCGTGCTGTTCCAGTTGGTGCTTTAGGTGTGCCCGATATGCGATATACTCCGTCCAGAGCCATCTTTTTGGCTGTTGTATGGGGCAGTATGGACGTGATTAATCTACGTACGTAATGAGGGAGTTCCTCTGCGGTCACCGCAGCAGGGATGCCACGGATTTTTATGTGGTTCCTGCGCTGTTTGTCCTCCAGGGCTGAGATTTGGTGTGACAGTGTGACTTGAGTGGTTTGCAATTGTTGTACTGTCTCTTTAAGGGCAACAATGTCAGTTCTGGCAGTACATATGTCCTTTTCAGAGGTTTGTACTCTGTCAGTTATGGCCTGTATGTCAGTTCTCAAAGCCCTGAGGTCAGCAGCCCACACTTGTTGGATGTCATTAAGCAGGAGTTTCAAGTCCTGCTTTGTTGAGGGTGCAGACCCGTCCGGGTTGTCAAGTATGTGTGGGAGACTTGCCTGGGTGGTCGGTGTAGCCTCTTGTCTGTCCTGCGCCCGGTTCTCCTCATTCCGGTCTCCAGCAGGGGTCAGCTTAGGCTGCATGGGCTGTCTCAGCATGTCCCCAATGTCTCTGCCGTCAGCCACTGTGTTTGGCTTTTGGGAGCGTCTCCCCATTGCGGTCCGGTGTTCCGGTTGCGGCAGGTAGGTGATGGGCGCCGTTCCCTGCGGGGGTTGTATGGTGCTGCCGCGGAGGAGTGCTTCCAGTCCCAGGCTCAGGGGTGTGTTGTAGGCCGCAGATTTGCGCCGTGGTTTGGAGTGCCTTGTCGCGATAAAGAAAGGCATCTATCGATGCGTTATGGCTCTGGGGACCCAGCTGTGGCGGTAAGAGGGTCGGATGGGCTTTAGTTGCTTTGATATTTGGTCGGATTCAGTCTGTAGTTTTCCATATTTTGCATTTTTAACGCTGAAGCAGGAGAGACGTGGCTGCCCCCGAGTTCGGGCGGAAGTAGAAGGTCCGAAAGGTCGATTCTCGTGACCAATCTGCGGCCCGTAGGATGTCTGTCAGGGACGCGCCTGCGGCGAAAGCCGGTAAAGCCGCCGCTCCACGGACGGAGTGGGCTCCGAAGGTCTCCTCTATGCCCGCCAGAGACAGAATCCATCTTACCCATCTGGCCAGGGTGGTGGTAGAGACTGGTACATGGGGTCTAACGTAGGATACCAAGAGTTGGCCCGAAGGAGGGACCCGCAATCGGGTTGTGAACTCCACGTACCGATGCAGGGTAGACACCACGCAGAGAAGCGGTTCTGTAAGGAAAAAGGGGTAGAAGACTGATGCGGAGTCGGATTTCGTACGGCGGGAAATTTGGAAGGTAACTCCCTCCGGGGAGACCGAAAAGGCATCGATGTTGAATGCCCATACGTCCGAAACTCTGCGGAACGAGACCAAACAAAGTAGGAGCGTCAGTTTGGCTGATAGCTGTCGGAGTGAGAGAGAAAATTCAGGATGGCTGTTATAGGTGTAGTAAAGGGATCGAAATTCCGCTCACTGCACCAAGTAGACCAGGAGTTCCATGCTGATAAGTAACATCGTCTGGTTCCTGGTGCCCATGAGTCCCATAGGAGATCTCGAGACGTTTGCGATAAGTCTTCGGTTTGCCAGGCTCCCCTGAAAGCGTCCAAGCCACTAGCGTGAGACGGTCTTCCAGGATGAGCGGGTGCTGGTTCCCTCTCGGGTCCGTAAGGAGCGTCGGGTAGGACGGTATGAGGAGGGGACCCCTGTAGGATGATGCTAGAAGATCCGGAAACCATGGTTGATCCTGCCATAGGGGTGAGATGAGGAGCAGGGATCCGTGTTGGGTCTTCAGGTACTGCATCGTCCTTGCTACCATGGCGAATGGGGTAAAGGCATACGCCCCCAAGGGTGGCCGAGGTTGGAGAAACGCATCTACTGCCTTGCTCTCTGGATCTGGGAGCCAGCTGAAGTACTCGTCTGTCTGCCTGTTGTTGCGTGAAGCAAAGAGGTCTAGGTGGAGGGGACCCCTCCTGGCCGAAAGGCGTTGGAAGTTCGCTGGGTCCAGTCTCCAGTCGCTGCTGTCCCGCCAGTGGTGTGAAAACCAGTCCGCTGTCAGGTTCGTTTCTCCCGGGAGGTATTCTGCCATGATGGAGATTCTCCGGGGTAGACAAAATTCGAAGATTTCCTTCGTGATCTCTGAGAGGAGTCTGGATCTGGCTCCTCCCAGACGATTGATGTAGCGGACTGCTGAGATGTTGTCCATCCGGAGGAGGATGCAGCAGTCCGTCCGGTCCCTCGCTAAGCTGTGGATCGTGAACGACCCCGCTAGGAGTTCTAGGCAGTTTATGTGAAGGTCGGTTTCTTGGGAAGTCCAAGTGCCTCCTGTCGATCTGCCCTCGTCTGTGGCGCCCCAGCCCCAAAGGCTGGCGTCTGATTCCAGAACGATGTCTGGTGTATTCCCGAAGATGGCCCGGCCGTTCCCAGCTTCCATGCTGTCCAACCACCATCCGAGTTCTTTCCTGACTTCTTCCGTTACCGGAATGTTTTGGTCGTAGGAAGGGTTCTGGCGGAGGAAGGAGGCCTTCAGGTGTTGCATCGCCCTGTAGTTTAGTGTGCCCAGGAAGATTGCCTGCATAGATGCGGACAGTAGCCCCACGATCCGAGCCAGGTTGCGGAGTGGAATGGTGCGGCAGCGGATGACTCTGCGTAATTCCTTTTTGATGGCTGTGATCTTTGAGATCGGAAGCCGTAAGGTGCTGGTCCTGGAATCTATCTCGAAGCCCAGGAAATGTACCGTCTGGGCCGGGGATAGTTCCGATTTTTGGTAGTTAACCACGAAGCCTAGGGACGTCAGGAGCTGAATGGTATATAGTGTGTGTTGCGTTAGACTGTACCTGTCTGAGGAAAACAGTAGCAGGTCGTCCAGGTAGATAATGCACCGAATTCGTAGTCGTGATACTTCTGGTTTGAGAAGCTTGGTGAAGCACCACGGTGCTGAGCTGAGGCCGAAAGGGGGGCATTTGAACTGCCAGGGTTGGTTTTGCCATAGGAATCTGAGAAATTGGCAGCAAGATGCGTGGACGGGGACCGACAGGTAAGCGTCTTTGAGGTCCAGTCTCGTAAACCAGTCCCTGTCTTGGAGGAGATCTCTCAGAAGGCGAATGCCTTCCATCTTGAAGTGCCTGTACGTTACAAAAGCGTTGA